>NC_069507.1:174690528-174888028 GCF_027579735.1 Bombina bombina
CACATGGAGTGAGCCAATGACAATCAGTATATATATGCAGCCACCAATCAGCAGCTAGAACCTAGGTTCTTTGTGGCTCCTGAGCTTTCCTAGATACACCTTTCTAAAGGATAACAAGAGAAGGAAGCAAACGAAATAATACAAATTTCAAATTGTATGCTCTGTCTAAATCGTTAATGTCTTATTACGGGGTCGATTTAACAAGCAGCGGATGCTGCTTTCTATGCCCATCGTTTCTGGCTCGTCAGAAATGTAAGTTGAGAAGCAGTGGTCATAAGACGGCTGCTCCTTAACTTCTCTGCCACCTTTTAGGTGGCGGACTGAAATCATCCCAATCCGATACGATCGGGATGATTGACCGCCGGTAGCAGGGGGTGGCATTGCACAAGGATTTCACTAGAAATGCTTGTGCAATGATAAATTTAGCGATGTAGAGCGGAAATGATTCACTATAACGAATCATGTCCGCTCGCCATTTAATAAATTGAACCCTATGACTTTACTGTCCCTTTAAGTTTTATTGAAAAAGTATTGTACAGCACTAAAGGAAGAACCCCACTACTTTAGTGGATTTTTTGCATTCCATCGGCTTTGCGCTTAAGTGTTATGCAGAACCCTCACTCTCCTCCTTGCTAAACAGTGATTGGTTAATAAGTGCAAGCTCTTGTTTCAGCAAAGGAAGATAAACACTCAATAGCCTTTTCAAAGGGTTTGTCCTTGGCATGCACAACATTGCATATTTTACGAACAAAATTATTTTAAAACTTTTATTTTCTATGCAGATCTATTGCAGTAAAGTGAATATTTTCCATTGAATAAAATAATTTTTTAATATCTTTTTAATTGAAAAAAAGTAAAATATTTTACAAAACCCACCCAAAAATATCCATGAATGAACTGTGCCTTTTGATACAACAAACCAGTGAGCATTTCTACAAACTTTATTTGTTCCTTCTCTCACGTACTACAACATATTTTGAAGCAGCAATATAAAGTAGTTATTGGGGTACATTTTTTCTCCCCATATTTATTAAAAGATAACTTTTTTTTGTAAACCATAGACAGAATTGCTTCCTCAGTCTTCATTTTGCTTATGGTTATTGTATTGAGTTGCACCATTTTAAGACTTAAAGGATAAATTATTATTTGAGGTAACATCGTTTATAAATGAAAAAAATAATCGTTTCATATTCTAGAAAGCTGGAAAAGGGGCACAATTTTAAACTCAACTCATATGTAATAAATAGGTACTTATGCCAGAATAGATGATCAAAAAAAGCTTAGAGTGATGATTACGCTATTTACCAATTATTTGAATAGATTTCAAAAAGTAATAATTTTTACAAGGCTGACAGTGCACAAATACACTGAATTCAGATGACATTATCTCTGGGACAGCAAGGGTTAATGCACTCATAAGCATATTGCCATTTAAATCATTTTACTTTCTTACCTGCTAACTCAAAGTCTTCTGCCATTTGTTACAGATTTCTGGCTTCTGTTTCCTTTCTCATCAATGATCAAAGATCAGGAAGAAATAATCCCAATTGTGTCTAAATACATCACACATGAACTCCCCTTTCTGCTATTCTGCTCTGCAGAAGGGATCAAACTACAAAATAAAAGATGTGTAAAGGCTATGACAGCTCGTGTCAGCCCCGCCTTCTATGCTGTGTGTGCCCCCCCCCTACACTATGTGCACCCCACCCTCTACCACAGGAAACCGTAACCTCAACCTGAGGGAGAGCAGATAAGAGCCCTAGGCAGGCTGGAAGCCTCACTCACCAGAATCAGGAGGAGGAGGTGGGGGAGGGAAATTGCTCCCCTGGGACAATGTCAGCAATCTGCATTAGCAACATTGATGATAAGAGCTACAGTCCTCCCCCTCCACAGGCTGTGTACAAAGCTAAGATCTAGTCATGATAGATTCACTCACTGTATCAATAGTGTGGGGTCATATGGCACGGAATGGCAGACCCTCAAGTCTTTACCCTATACAAACAATATGGTGCAGTACCATCCACTGTGCTGTAGGTCTGGCCCATTCTGTTTCCCTTGATGCCAGGACGCAGCATATTAATAAGCTATGTTGTTTACTGTTTGGATCTTAAGATAGGTTTGCTATATTTCCTCTTGGAGGGGGCATTTAGTGCCCCCTAAAGAGGGCTGCAGTACACTAAACATCATTCTTTCATAGAGAAGGGGCTATACGGCTAATACGGGCACCCTAATTTAAAAAGCCATATATTTTCATTTATATGGTGATGTCACAGCTGAAGTTGTATTTATGTGTTAGTGTTTAGATGTCTTAGCACATTTAGGGGTAGTTTACAAGTGGGGCGCTAACTGTTGCGCGCAAGTGACAATGGGTTTATCGCAGTTCTTAGCATGAGTCGGAAGTAGCGTGCATATAACGAGTCAAAAGTAAACACATTCAATAGAGCGCAATTGAGTTTAATGTGCATCAGGATTGCGCAACTTCAGAGTTCTGGTTAACTGCTACTCTTGACTAAAATGTGGGAATATATATATATATCCATATCCATATCCAAAAAAGGTGTGCACTCATCTTAAACAAGTTCAGCTGCCAGGGTGCAGTAGTAGTAGATCAATGCAATAAGAGAACACTCACTGGACATTTCCAATGTAAATTTTAACTTTTAATGTTATAGATTAAAACTCATGACCTTTCGGAACCGGTCCGGTCCCTTTATCAAATGACCACCAGATACATGTTCAGGATAACATATATAACACCCCCATCACCAACCCGCTTTATATACATACAGAAATAAGATCAGAACAATTGATTCACACAGTTGCCTTCTTCCGTGTATGTACCGCCATTGTGTCCCCCTGACATCATCTTGGCGCGACACTCCCTGATTCGTCAACGTGCATGGGGGGAGGTTCAAATCTGACAACGGTCATAACACAAGAAAATGCTGCGATCGCGTTTGCATAGTTTGCCATAGTAATCTATAGTATAGATTCAGCACATTCAACTAACAAAAAGTTGATCTTATAGAAAGTGAGAAACCACCATTTAAAACAACTATACAAATTTTAAAACATAAGTTGTTACACAGTGACTGTATTTTAACTCTTCATGTGCCAAGTGGAGTATGATAGATAAACAGAGGTAACCAGCAAAGAGAGCATAAATGTTCTTGTCAGTATACAGTTTGACCAAATGTCCTCTTATCTGATAGAAGAGGACATTTGGCCAAACTGTATACTGACAAGGAGACTAAAGCTCTGAATCAATTGGTCTTTTCTTATTTCTGTATGTATTATTATTATACTGTTTATTTATGAAGCGCCATCATATTCCGGAGCGCTGTCCACAGATACAGTTAATTTAAAAAGAGACACTTTCCTGATTCAGATAGTGCATGCAAGTTTTAGCAACTTTCTAATTTACTCCTATTATCAAATGTTCTTTGTTCTCTTGCTATCTTTATTTGAAAAAGAAGACATCCAAGTTGGTTCAGCACTATGGACAACACTTTTTTTATTGCTGAATGAATTTATCCACCAATCAGCAAGGACAACCCAAGTTGTTCACCAAAAATGGGCCAGCATCTAAACTTACATTCTTGCATTTCAAATAAAGATACCAAGAAAATGAAACAAATTTGATAATAGAGCATGAAATTTTAAGCAACTTTCTAATTTACTCCTATCTGAATCATTAAAGAAAAACTTTGGGTTCAGTGTCCCTTTAAATAAAACAATAATATAAAACTTCTAAGAGACAGGACAAAATTTACAAACACATACAGGAGGAATTCCTGAGGCCCTATTCCTGTGGGAACTTACAATCTAGATCTAGATATATAAAGTGGGTTGGTGATGGGGGTGTTATATATGTTTTCCTGAACATGTATCTGGTGGTCATTTGATAAAGGGACCAGACCGGTTCCAAAACGTCATGAGTTTCAATCTATGACATTAAAAGTAAAATTTTACATTGGAAATGTCCAGCAAGTGCTTTCTTATTGCATTGATATATATAATATGTGTGTGTGTGTGTGTATGTATTTACAGACATATATACACATATAAACACATAGTGCATTGGAGCCCTTTGCAGTCAAGTAGATGAAAATATGAACATATCTATGCAATATTTATATTTAAGTGTTAAAAGTGAATGTCAAGTTTGATGAATCAGTGCCCGGTTTTTAAAAACCCTATTAAAAACAAGGGCACTTTTATTTATCAAACTTTACATTTCACTCGTCTTGTTAAAATACTTACCTTTTAATGTTGAAAGCCGCTCTAACACTTCGCCCACCCGTCACAAGCCTCTTCATATGTCAAAAATGACAAACCCGGCTTCCTCCAATCATGGCATTGCCTCAGGCAATGATTCCCCTGGGGGGGGGAGCCGTGATTGGAAGATGCCGTATTCATCATTGCTGACGTATGAAGTGACGAGCGTCAGGAGGGGGAATCGCTGGAGCGGCTTTCAAGATTAAAAGGTAAGTATTTTAACAAAACGAGTGAAATGTAAAGTTTGATGAATGAAAGTGCCCCTGTTTTTTAAAAGGATTTTTAAAAACCGGGCACTGACTCATCAAACTTGAAACTCATGTTCTAAATCTCTTGAGTTAAAAAGGGAAGGTTATCTATACACACTTTCTGATGCGATATAGCTCTTTAAAAGGAGGATTGTCCTCTACGACCAATCCCAGCAAGTAATAGAAATATAAAAACAGGGAGGAAAAGAGTGCTAAAAGCATCAGCATCACATCAAACAATATGGTAAAGGAAGTATATATTTACTAATAAGCACTATATGTTGAAAGCCACTCCAGCACTTGATCTTGAAAAAAGCCAATCGTAAGCTGAAACGCGTTGATGAATGCAGGAGATACAACACTAACATTTGTGATACAGATCGCTCTGTGAACTACCTTGTCAAGTTTTTAAAAAGCCATCTGTAAGCTGACATGAAGGAAAAAGGTTCGGATTGGACATGGTCTGATCACGTGACCGGAGATGCAGAAACACCGCTGCAACAAGCCAATCAGGACGCTGTGAGAATGTTACTGAAACACCTGAGAGAGCTATACAAACCAGTGCGGATTGCGAGTGATTGAAATAGTATATGAAGTTTGGAATCTTAAGGTGAGCTAACGACAATGTAGTTTTCACTGGATTGAAATCATGCACATTAGACGACATTCCTTCCTGTGGTTTACATCCTTGCTATTGATACACAGGCTTCTAAGGAAGCTGGGGAAATCTCCATCGCACCTATTGCTTATTAATATTCTGGACACATGAAGATTCTTGGAATATTTTTATGCTAGCAACATTTTTTTATTTTTTAATTATTTTAACCACCGGTGGTCATTTGAACTGTGAGAATTGTTTTAATTCACATATATTGTTCATTAGTAAATATATACTTTCTTTACCATATTGTTTGATGTGATTGCTTTTAGCGCTATTTTCCTCCCTGTTTTTAGATTTGTATTACGTTCCAAATTTCTTCACATAAGGGGATATGTTCTATGTATATATACAGTATCTCACAAAAGTGAGTACACCCCTCACATTTTTGAAAATATTTTATTATATCTTTTTATGTGACAACACTAAATAACTGAAGTGAATAAACAAGTACTGTGGGCGCCTTAAAGGGCAAGTCAAAAAAAATATATGAGTTGATTATGTCCTAATACATATGAAAATTTTTTTTTAACAAATGATAGGTGAATGATCAAGAAAGAAAAAAATCTTTTACAAATGATAGGTAAATGATAAAAAAACAAAACAAAAAAAAAACAGCCAATTAAAATGAATGTTAAAATATCATTTAATTAGACTTTACTAAATGTATTAAAAGAGTTGTAAGCGAAATAATTCATACAATGAGATAAATATAAAAAGGCAATACTAAATGTACATAAATAAATGCATAAAAACTTGTTTATAAAATGAGTAATTCTCTGTAAGTGACCTATCTACGTAGAGGGAAGACCTCTAAAGACACTTAAAAATACTTAGCCTCTGCTGCAGACAGGGTTAAGGAAGTAAAAAAAGCAGTACTAATGAGAGAAAACGAATCCTGGTTATTTAAGCAAAATAACAATGAGCTGCAACAATGATGCTCAATTCAATTTCAAAGTTTTAGGATTGGTGTAAAACGGCAATCCTGCGCAGGTTATAGCCGTGGAGAAAACAGTACCTTAATTTGTTTAGGAGCTCCGAGTGTTTTTGTAATCCAGTGTAGCGGTTATACCGCCAGCATGAAACAGCTCTGGGAACCCTCTGTGTGTGATGGGAAGAAAGCCGCCAAGCTCCTCTCCCCTACACGCTCTGGAACTCCACCCTCAGCTGTGTGATGACCGTTTGTTGCTTCAGTGTTTCCTGGAGTACGGTGTCCTTAGTGAGCCACAATAGTGTGAAAAAAGTAGTTCCGGCAACGCGTTTCAGCTCTTAGCAGAGCCTTTGTCAAGCCTGTTACTTTCTTCTGAATGAGCTCCTTTAATAGCTCTGTATGTAATGTTAATCCAAAGGGGCGGTTTATTGCAATTAGTGAGATCCTTAATAGCTGAACCACCAAAGTATTTAGTATAAACAAGACAAAATATGTATGTTTAAAACCGGATGATTAGTTAGAACTATTTGTATTGATAAGATACACATATCAAGAAGTGTTGGACTCTTTTTTTCTCTAAGAAAAGGGTATATTTAATAGTACCTAATTTTTCAGAAGAGAATAAATGAAAGAGAGCCTTAAAGTACCTATAGGTGTAAAAACAAAGTGCAAACTTCAGTGTTCTAATAATAAGGCAGCTTATACTAAAGGCATTCATAATGTGAAATAGAAATATAATAATATAATAACATACATGTACATTGGCTGTTTATTTATATTTAAAAGAGACTTATATATATACACAACATAAATCCTTATCAACTAAATATTACTCACATATTTTGTTTTACAATAATTTGGCAAAAATAATTTAATATTAAATTTTGGCTAAAAAATTTTTTTAAATTGATTTGGGTTGTTTATATTTTCTATGTTAATAAATGTTTTTCCTTTTTTTTCTTATAAAAACAGAATTTATGTTTACCTGATAAATTACTTTCTCCAACGGTGTGTCCGGTCCACGGCGTCATCCTTACTTGTGGGATATTCTCTTCCCCAACAGGAAATGGCAAAGAGCCCAGCAAAGCTGGTCACATGATCCCTCCTAGGCTCCGCCTACCCCAGTCATTCGACCGACGTTAAGGAGGAATATTTGCATAGGAGAAACCATATGTTACCGTGGTGACTGTAGTTAAAGAAAATAAATTATCAGACCTGATTAAAAAAACCAGGGCGGGCCGTGGACCGGACACACCGTTGGAGAAAGTAATTTATCAGGTAAACATAAATTCTGTTTTCTCCAACATAGGTGTGTCCGGTCCACGGCGTCATCCTTACTTGTGGGAACCAATACCAAAGCTTTAGGACACGGATGAAGGGAGGGAGCAAATCAGGTCACCTAAATGGAAGGCACCACGGCTTGCAAAACCTTTCTCCCAAAAATAGCCTCAGAAGAAGCAAAAGTATCAAATTTGTAAAATTTAGAAAAAGTGTGCAGTGAAGACCAAGTCGCTGCCTTACATATCTGATCAACAGAAGCCTCGTTCTTGAAGGCCCATGTGGAAGCCACAGCCCTAGTGGAGTGAGCTGTGATTCTTTCAGGAGGCTGCCGTCCGGCAGTCTCATAAGCCAATCGGATAATGCTTTTAATCCAGAAGGAGAGAGAGGTAGAAGTTGCTTTTTGACCTCTCCGTTTACCAGAATAAACAACAAACAAAGACAAAGTTTGTCTGAAATCCTTAGTAGCTGCTAAGTAAAATTTGAGAGCACGAACTACATCCAAGTTGTGCAACAAACGTTCCTTCTTTGAAACTGGATTAGGACACAAAGAAGGCACAACTATCTCCTGGTTAATGTTTTTTGTTAGAAACAACTTTTGGAAGAAAACCAGGTTTAGTACGCAAAACCACCTTATCTGCATGGAACACCAGATAAGGAGAAGAACACTGCAGAGCAGATAATTCTGAAACTCTTCTAGCAGAAGAAATTGCAACCAAAAACAAAACTTTCCAAGATAATAACTTAATATCAACGGAATGTAAGGGTTCAAACGGAACCCCCTGAAGAACTGAAAGAACTAGGTTGAGACTCCAAGGAGGAGTCAAAATTTTGTAAACAGGCTTGATTCTAACCAGAGCCTGAACAAAGGCTAGAACATCTGGCACAGCTGCCAGCTTTTTGTGAAGTAACACAGACAAGGCAGAAATCTGTCCCATCAAGGAACTTGCAGATAATCCTTTTTCCAATCCTTCTCGAAGGAAGGATAGACTCTTAGGAATCTTAACCTTGTCCCAAGGGAATCCTGCAGATTCACACCAACAGATATACCAAATTATGTGGTAATTTTTCTGGTTACAGGCTTTCAGGCCTGAACAAGAGTATTAATAACAGAATCTGAGAACCCTCGCTTTGATAAGATCAAGCGTTCAATCTCCAAGCAGTCAGCTGGAGTGGGTCGAACGGACCTAGAACAAGAAGGTCTCTCAAAGGTAGCTTCCATGGTGGAGCCGATGACATATTCACCAGATCTGCATACCAAGTCCTGCGTGGCCACGCAGGAGCTATCAAAATCACCGACGCCCTCTCCTGATTGATCCTGGCTACCAGCCTGGGGATGAGAGGAAACGGCGGGAACACATAAGCTAGTTTGAAGGTCCAAGGTGCTACTAGTGCATCCACTAGAGCCGCCTTGGGATCCCTGGATCTGTACCCCGTAGTAAGGAACTCTGAAGTTCTGACGAGAGGCCATCAGATCCATGTCTGGAATGCCCCACGGTTGAGTGACTTGGGCAAAGATTTCCGGATGGAGTTCCCACTCCCCCGGATGCAATGTCTGACGACTCAGAAAATCCGCTTCCCAATTTTCCACTCCTGGGATGTGGATAGCAGACAGGTGGCAGGAGTGAGACTCCGCCCATAGAATGATTTTGGTCACTTCTTCCATCGCTAGGGAACTCCTTGTTCCCCCGGATGGTTGATGTATGAACTTGGCCCTCGCTAGCTGAGGCCAAGCTTTGAGAGCATTGAATATCGCTCTCAGTTCCAGAATATTTATCGGTAGAAGAGATTCTACCCGAGACCAAAGACCCTGAGCTTTCAGGGATCCCCAGACCGCGCCCCAGCCCATCAGACTGGCGTCGGTCGTGACAATGACCCACTCTGGTCTGCGGAAGGTCATCCCTTGTGACAGGTTGTCCAGGGACAGCCACCAACGGAATGAGTCTCTGGTCCTCTGATTTACTTGTATCTTCGGAGACAAGTCTGAATAGTCCCCATTCCACTGACTGAGCATGAACAGTTGTAATGGTCTTAGATGAATGCGCACAAAAGGAACTATGTCCATTGCCGCTACCATCAAACCTATCACTTCCATGCACTGCGCTATGGAAGGAAGAGGAACGGAATGAAGTATCCGACAAGAGTCTAGAAGTTTTGTTTTTCTGGCTTCTGTCAGAAAAATCCTCATTTCTAAGGAGTCTATTATAGTTCCCAAGAAGGGAACCCTCGTTGACGGAGATAGAGAACTCTTTTCCACGTTCACTTTCCATCCGTGAGATCTGAGAAAGGCCAGGACAATGTCCGTGTGAGCCTTTACTTGAGGAAGGGACGACGCTCGAATCAGAATGTCGTCCAAGTAAGGTACTACAGCAATGCCCCTTGGTCTTAGCACCGCCAGAAGGGACCCTAGTACCTATGAGAAAATCCTAGGAGCAGTGGCTAATCCGAAAGGAAATGCCACGAACTGGAAATGCTTGTCCAGGAATGCAAACCTTAGGAACCGATGATGTTCCTTGTGGATAGGAATATGTAGATACGCATCCTTGAAATCCACCTTGGTCATGAATTGACCTTCCTGGATGGAAGGAAGAAGTGTTCGAATGGTTTCCATCTTGAACGATGGAACCTTGAGAAACTTGTTCAAGATCTTGAGATCTAAGATTGGTCTGAACGTTCCCTCTTTTTTGGGAACTATGAACAGATTGTAGTAGAACCCCATCCCTTGTTCTCCTAATGGAACAGGATGAATCACTCCCATTTTTAGCAGGTCTTCTACCCAATGTAAGAATGCCTGTCTTCTTATGTGGTCTGAAGACAACTGAGACCTGTGGAACCTCCCCCTTGGAGGAAGCCCCTTGAACTCCAGAGAATAACCTTGGGAGACTATTTCTAGCGCCCAAGGATCCAGAACATCTCTTGCCCAAGCCTGAGCGAAGGAGAGAGAGTCTGCCCCCCACCAGATCCGGTCCCGGATCGGGGGCCCGCATTTCATGCTGTCTTGGTAGCAGTGGCAGGTTTCCTGGCCTGCTTTCCTTTGTTCCAGCCTTGCATAGGTCTCCAGGCTGGATTGGCTTGAGAAGTATTACCTTCCTGCTTAGAGGACGTAGCCCTTGGGGCTGATCCGTTTCTGCGAAAGGGACGAAACTTAGGTTTATTTTTGGTCTTGAAAAGACCTATCCTGAGGAAGGGCGTGGCCCTTGCCCCAGTGATATCAGAGATAATCTCTTTCAAGTCAGGGCCAAAGAGTGTTTTCCCCTTGAAAAGGAATGTCAAGCAATTTGTTCTTGGAAGACGCATCCGCTGCCCAAGATTTTAACCAAAGCGCTCTGCGCCACAATAGCAAACCCAGAATTTTTTCGCCGCTAACCTAGCCAATTGCAAGGTGGCGTCTAGGGTGAAAGAATTAGCCAATTTAAGAGCACGAATTCTGTCCATAATCTCCTCATAAGAAGAAGAATTACTAATAATCGCCTTTCCTAGCTCCTCAAACTAGAAACACGCGGCTGCAGTGACAGGGACAATGCATGCAATTGGTTGTAGAAGGGAACCTTGCTGAACAAACATCTTTAGCAGACCTTCTAATTTTTTATCCATAGGATCTTGGAAAGCACAACTATCTTCTATGGGTATAGTGGCGCGCTTGTGTAGAGTAGAAACCGCCCCCTCGACCTTGGGGACTGTCTGCCATCAGTCCTTTCTGGGGTCGACTATAGGAAAACAATTTTATAAATATGGGGGGAGGTACTAAAGGTATACCGGGCCTGTCCCATTCTTTACTAACAATGTACGCCACCCGCTTGGATATAGGAAAAGCTTCGGGGGGCCCCGGGGCCTCTAAGAACTTTTCCATTTTACATAGTGGTTCTGGAATGACCAGATAATCACAATCATCCAAATTGGATAACACCTCCTTAAGCAGAGCGCGGAGATGTTCCAACTTAAATTTAAAAGTAATCACATCAGGTTCAGCTTGTTGAGAAATGTTTCCTGAATCTGAAATTTCTCCCTCAGACAAAACCTCCCTGGCCCCCTCAGACTGGTGTAGGGGCCCTTCAGAAACCATATCATCAGCGTTCTCATGCTCTAGAGAATTTTCTAAAACAGAGCAGTCGCGCTTTCGCTGATAAGTGGGCATATTGGCTAAAATGTTTTTGATAGAATTATCCATTACAGCCGTTAAATGTTGCATAGTAAGGAGTATTGGCGCACTAGATGTACTAGGGGCCTCCTGTATGGGCAAGACTGGTGTAGACGAAGGAGGGGATGATGCAGTACCATGCTTACTCCCCTCACTTGAGGAATCATCTTGGGCATCATTTTTACTAAATTTTTTTATGACATAAAATACATATAGTTAAATGAGAAGGAACCTTGGTTTCCCCACAGTCAGAACACAATCTATCTGGTAGTTCAGACATGTTAAACAGGCATAAACTTGATAACAAAGCACAAAAAACGTTTTAAAATAAAACCGTTACTGTCACTTTAAATTTTAAACTAAACACACTTTATTACTGCAATTGCGAAAAAGTATGAAGGAATTGTTCAAAATTCACCAAAATTTCACCACAGTGTCTTAAAGCCTTAAAAGTATTGCACACCAAATTTGGAAGCTTTAACCCTTAAAATAACGGAACCGGAGCCGTTTTTATATTTAACCCCTTTACAGTCCCTGGAATCTGCTTTGCTGAGACCCAACCAAGCCCAAAGGGGAATACGATACCAAATGATGCCTTCAGAAAGACTTTTCTATGTATCAGAGCTCCACACACATGCAGCTGCATGCCATGCTGTCCTCAAAAACAAGTGCGCCATACCGGCGCGAAAATGAGGCTCTGACTATGATTAGGGAAAGCCCCTAAAGAATAAGGTGTCTAAAACAGTGCCTGCCGATATAATCATATCAAAATACCCAGAATAAATGATTCCTCAAGGCTAAATATGTGTTAATAATGAATCGATTTAGCCCAGAAAAAGTCTACAGTCTTAATAAGCCCTTATTTACTATCTTAATAAACATGGCTTACCGGATCCCATAGGGAAAATGACAGCTTCCAGCATTACATCGTCTTGTTAGAATGTGTCATACCTCAAGCAGTAAGAGACTGCACACTGTTCCCCCAACTGAAGTTAATTGCTCTCAACAGTCCTGTGTGGAACAGCCATGGATTTTAGTTACGGTGCTAAAATCATTTTCCTCATACAAACAGAAATCTTCATCTCTTTTCTGTTTCTGAGTAAATAGTACATACCAGCACTATTTTAAAATAACAAACTCTTGATTGAATAATAAAAACTACAGTTAAACACTAAAAAACTCTAAGCCATCTCCGTGGAGATGTTGCCTGTACAACGGCAAAGAGAATGACTGGGGTAGGCGGAGCCTAGGAGGGATCATGTGACCAGCTTTGCTGGGCTCTTTGCCATTTCCTGTTGGGGAAGAGAATATCCCACAAGTAAGGATGACGCCGTGGACCGGACACACCTATGTTGGAGAAATGATCTCTATAAAAAGTGTGTATGTATATATATATATATATATATATATATATATATATATATATATATATATATAACTTCTAAAAGCTTTAAGAATAAATATATATCTAAGAATCATAATTTTTTTTATATTGTTTGATTAAATTAGGCAGATATATAGGAACAGACTATTATTCTAAAAACCTAGTGGGATACAAATTATTACCTAAGGAAACATGATAGATCCATTTCCAAATTTAGACTATTGGGGATTAGAGTGTTGACATTAAAAATCCACCTTGATTCTAATAGTAAAAGCATTTTTTCCATGTCTCCTCCCCTATCTTTATCCTTCACTTTCGCTATCCCTATGTAATTAAAATATGTGAGATTACCTCCGTTGCATGTCTTAAAGTGTTTTGCAACCGGGAGATCTTGGTTTCTCTCTTTGTCAGCATTTTCAATTGATGATAGATGCTCTCGTATGCGTTCTCTAAGGGGTCTTGTCGACTCTCCTATATATTGACTCCCACATTTACATTGTATTAAATAAACAATATTTTTATCAGTACATCTAATTAGCTCATTAATTTTAAATTGTTTCCCTGTTGATGATGAGGTAAAACAAGTTGTTTTTTTGGAATATCTGCACGATTTACAAAGATTACAGGGATAAAATCCTCTTAAATCATTACCCAACAGGTCTTTATCTGATCTTTTTTTGGAAATACATACAGTGGGTGCATATACTCTTTAAATTATTTGTTTTTCTATACACAAAATGGGGGCGGTCAGATAACTGTTCACCTATACGATTATCTTGTTTCAAAATGTGCCAATGTTTGTGGAAGATGTTCTCAAGTAGTTTATGATTTGAATTGTATTTAGATATATATGGGACTCTTAGATTAGTACATATCCTTGTCTCTTTTGATTTTGGTTGTAGGAGATCATCTCTATTGACATTCACGGTCTTTTTTCTGATCTCCTCTATTTTATCGCTGTCATACCCTCTTTCTAAAAATTTATTTTTTTAAATTTCAGATTGTTGAATGAAATCCTCATCTTTACTGCAATTTTTCTTTATTCTTAACATTTGGCCTACTGGGATATTAGTCTTCCAATTAGTATGGTGACAGCTTGTAGAATGTATGAAGTTATTGCAGTCAACAGGTTTAAAAAATGTCTTTATATGTATCTTATTGTTTTCAATCCGGATGTCTAAATCTAAAAACGCGAGATGTTCCTGACTCATTTCCTTAGTGAATCTAATGTTTAGGTTGTTTAAATTCATTCTTTCAAAAATTTTGTTAAATGATGTGTCTGAGCCGTTCCATATTATCAAGACATCGTCTATGTATCTCTTATAGAGGACTAGGTTTGCCCCCACCCCAGCCTCCTTCCAGAAACTAGTTTCCCAGAAGCCCATGAATAGATTTGCATAGCTGGGGGCAAACCTAGTCCCCATTGCTGTTCCACACAGTTGTTCATAGAAGTATTTTTCAAAAAAAAATTATTATGTGTTAGGATAAATTTTATTCCCTCCAATATAAATTCTCGTTGTACTGCTCTGATTTCTTTGTCTTCTAGTAGAAAGGACCTAACGGCATTTATGCCATCCTCATGGCTTATACATGTATATAATGAAGTTACATCACAACTGATTAACCACATACCTTCTTCCCATTTAACATTTTTCAATATCTTTAAAACTTCAGTTGAATCTTTTAAGTAGGAGTCTAATGATGTAACATATTTTTGCAAATAAATGTCTATATACTGGGACATATTGGAAGTGATGGAATCTATCCCTGACACTATTGGTCTGCCGGGGGGATTTTTTATGCTTTTATGTATCTTCGGGAGTATGTAGAATACTGGAATAATAGGAAATTTTATTAGAAGGTAAGCATATTCTTTCTCATTTAATACCCCAACTTGTTTATATTTGTCCAGTAGTCTTTTTAGTTCCCATTGATATATTGTAGAGGGGTTTATTTTTCTTTTTTTGTATGGATTAATATCTTCCAGAAGATCATTACAGATCCTTGTGTAGTGATCTTTGTCTAAAATGACTATCCCCCCTCCGTTATCCGCACTTTTGAAAATGATATCCTTATTATTTTCCAAATCTTTGATCAAATCTTTCTGTTTTTTGGATAAGTTAAATAGTACTTTATTGATTTTATTTTCTGGGATGTTTCTTATATCATTAAGTACCAATCTTTCAAATGTTTCGAGGACTGGGCCCTTTTCATGTTTGGGATAGAATAGTGATTTTTGTTTCAGATCTGAATGTATAAAACCCTTCTCGTCTTTCTTATTATTCTGTATGACCGATGTTTGTGTCTCTCTTTCTAGTGCACTTTTTGCAAAATACCTTTTAAGAGTGAGGGATCTCATGAATTTGGATGCATCTACAAATGCCTCAAATATGTTCAATTTTTTGGTAGGAGCGAAAGATAAGCCTTTAGATAATATTTTAGCTTCTTCATCTTTTAATACGTATTTGCTTAGGTTATAGATACCATTTGTTTTATTTGTGGCATTTATCTATACATTTATTATAGTAGCGGCGAGGTCCGGACGGCAGATTGGGGGTTAATACTTGAAGTTAGGTGGCGACGATGTTAGGGAGGGCAGATTAGGGGCTAATACTATTTATTATAGGGTTTGTGAGCCGGGAGTGCCGCGGTTTAGGGGTTAATAACTTTATTAGAGTAGTGGCGAGGTCCGGTCGGCAGATTAGGGGTTAATAAGTGTAGGTAGGTAGCGGCGACGTTAAGGGGGGCAGATTAGGGGTTAATAAATATTATGTAGGTGTCGGCGATGTTAGGGGCAGCATATTAGGGGTTCATAGGGATAATGTAGGTGGCGGTGATGTGCGGTTGGCAGATTAGGGGTTTAAAAAAATGTATTAGAGTGGCGGTGATGTGGGGGGGGCTCGGTTTAGGGGTACATAGGTAGTTTATGGGTGTTAGTGTACTTTAGAGCACAGTAGTTAAGAGATTTATGGGCTAACGCCGGTTTATAAAGCTCTTAACTACTGACTTTATTCTGCGGATGGAGTCTTGTCGGTAGAGGGTCTACCGCTCACTTCAGCCAAGACTCTATATACCAGTGTTAGGAAGATCCCATTGAAAAGATAGGATACGCAATTGATGTAAGGGGATCTGCGGTATGGAAAAGTCGCAGGTTGAAAGTGAGCATTAGACCCTTTCCTGGCTGACTCAGCGGGCAGCCAAAAGCAGCGTTAGGAGCCCTTAACGCTGCTTTTGACGGCTAACGCCAAACTCTAAATCTAGGCGTTAGTTCTTTAAAATAAAAAATAGGACATAACATAATAATACACACTATTTAAATGTATTACCAAGCTCCTTTAGCTATGGGGAGAACCTCCTTCCATGATGTTAGCTGCTTGTGAGCAGCTTCCCCCTCCTGGAAATCCTCTCAATGACTAATCCGGCTTCCTCCAATCACAGCATGGCCTCAGGCAATAACCACCCTGGGGTGAAATCCGTGATTGGAGGAAGCCGGATTAGTCATTGCCAACGTGTGAAGAGATAATTTCCAGGAGGGGGGAGCTGCTGTAGCTGTGAAAAGAAAAAAAGGTAAGTTTTTAATCAAAACGGCTGATTTGTAAACTTTGATGAATGAAAGTGCCCTTGTTTTTAATAGTAATTTTTAAAAACGGGCTTTCATTCACCAAAGTTTACCTTCACTTTAAGTTTTTGTGCAACTCTCAAGGTAATATCGTTATTTATTTACTCTGGATTGTGTCTCGCTCATCAGCTTGTGCTCACAGCTTATCCGCTGTTAATCTCAGTTATACGCTCGATGTGCACTTCTACTTCAAATCACTGGTAAGGCATTACCATCCAGTCTGTAGTGATCATTTCCTTCAAGTTTGTTATTGTTACTTTTACTTGCAACTTCTGTGTTGTGTAGTTGCATCTACAATAAAAAAACAGCTGTCTCCTAGCAAACTGCGTTACTCGATCCTGCAATACTACATATCTCCACTTGGGGCAATATTCCTACTTTGTATATACTTGTACTTTCCTCTTTGGTAAATATAATTCTATTTCGTTTAGTGCATTACATATTAAGTTGAATTTGCTTTATTTTACCATTGATGTTTATAAACTCAACAGATATTAATATTAGAGTTTTTACAACTATAAAAGCTCTCTTTAAATCTCTGCTTACAAAATCCAGATATATACACATAATAATAATCTAAGTAATATGAAAGCAATCTCAGCAGTTGTGTTCCACAAACCTAATTCAAAACAAGAGAGTGACAAATGGAGTCCTATGTGTTTATATGTAGGTGCAGACATACACACAACACATGTATACACACATATATATATATATATACATACACACACACACACATATATATTTTTACACATACACACACACACACACACATATATATATATATATATATATATACACACACACACACACACACACACACACGCATACATACATACACACACACACACACACACACTTTTGAGCCCTTCACAGTCAAATACCTTAAAGCATGCAATATTATTTTTATTACTCTTTAATGTGTTTTGAATAGAAATACATGAAATTCTCCCTTTCCCCACTGCTTTTTAACATAGCATTGGAACCATTTGACATTTTGTTAAGAGATAGTCTAACAGGAATTTCTATGGGCACCCATAGTTTAAAAACTCTTCTTTATGCGGATGATCTGCTTGTATTCCTGGAAAATGTACAACAATCAATACCGTTAATTTTACGTTTATTTTCTTTCTTTTCCTCATTCTCGGGGTATAAAATAAATTGACAAAAGTGAACTGTTATGGGTTAGTAAAGCTGTGATTAATTAGAAGGATCATCCTTTTAAAGTAGTAGATTTGTTCCAATATTTAGGTATAGTTCTCCACAGAAATCCAGAAAAGTGGTACAAGTAAAAAAAATGTCCCTCTTTTACAAAAGTTAAAATGGATCTGAAAATGTGGTCGTCTTTCTCAATATCTATCTCGGCCCGAGTTAATCTGATAAAACCGATTATTTTTCCATGGATACTTTATCTATTGCAAAATGTACCACTGTTTTTAACTAATAGAGACCTTCGTGATTTATATCATTGGCAGTTCAAATTTATATGGGGTAATAAGAAGCCGCTCATTTCATTAAATAGGCTAATCCAAAATAAAGCAGTGGCGACTATATAATTGGGCCGCTATGGTTAAAATTGCTTTTGACTGGATTACAGAGCTGAACCGGTTTGCAACTTCTGAGCTAGAATCTTTCATGGTCGCTCCTTTTGCATTAAAAGCTATTCTCCATTGCTCAGTGAAAAATCTACCTTCTAATATTCTGGGGTTGATATCTATAAAAAATATCATTGTAGCTTGGCATAAACTTTGTGGCTTGCTGGAAGTTTCTCCAGCTTTCTCTGACTTTCTGCCAATAGTTGGTAACCCAGAATTCATACCAGGAATTTACCAGGAGGTATTTAGGCTATGGGCAGATCAAGGGTTGATCTATGTCTATCAAATATTCTCAGAACAGATTATGACATCAGAATTATTTTTTTAAAAATTTAATCTTCCTAGGGTCAATATTTATTTATGCTTATTTCCAGCTGCGGCATTTTGTTTATACACAGAAGTTGGTTTATGAGGCTTTGTCCGATTGGTCCAATATCAAGATGATCATTCAGAAATTCGCTAATGGTAATGCTTCAATTTCGCTTATATATGATATCATGCTGGCCAAACAGGGCGTATTACTGATAAATAAATTATGCAATACATGGGGGGGGGGGCTTTTCCATCTATTGATGAGGATAGGTTGAGACAAAGTGCTACAGCATTAGATAAATTGCAGATTTCCATGACGTGGAGTGAATCGCATATAAAATTAATTAATAATTATTACTTATCTCCTCTGAAATTATCTCGATTTCACCTCTCGCAAAATTATGCTTGTCCACGTTGTGCATTTTGCAATGCAGATATAATTCATATGATGTGGTCATGCCCTAAAATCTGGCAGTTTTGGCAGAAAGTATGGTATTGGTATAGTAGCTATTATAAGGATACAAGACGGATCTCATCAGAAGAGATTCTTTTTTTTAATCTATATCTGAGAATAGATCCTCTATATGTTTAAAAGCTTTGAATACTATAATTTTAACTGTTAGACATAGAATAGTTAAAAATTGAAAAGATCAGGCCACCCCTAGTTTTTCATCCTTTCTAAAAGAAGTCCAACTTCAAATTCTTTTTGAATCTTATCATACGAAATTTGCAACTGAAGTTAGGATAAAACGTTTTTTGCTGGGATGGCTCCCAATAATTAAATCCTATCCCCTACCGATTCAAAGACAAAATTTAGCTCCATTTTTTAGCTCTATCTCCTTTGCGGAGCTCGTTCTAATCAATCTATTCCCCCCCCCCCCCAATGTGGATTGTGGGGTTTAGGGAGATCGGTTCAGGATAAGGATTTTATCCCCTAAATTATATAAATAACTGAAAGTAAGTACCCTGCTTATAGATTTAGTACTGCTAGTGAGATGTAATGATCGGTAAAAATAAATTAAATAAGGAGGGAAAGGACCGGGTTTGTTTGGTTTGATTTTTTGTCCTTTGTTTTGGGTCTTAGTTAACATGAAAATGTTTCAACAGTGTATGATTTTTCAATTACAGAATTGAGAATTATAAGATATTTGTTACTGTGCTTTAATTACAGTCAAATGTGAGTTTATTTAACATGTAAATTATTTTTGTGTTGATTTTCTGTCGAAATGTCAGACTGTTAGCATGGTTTTTTTTATGGTTTTGACTTGGATATGAATTCATTTGCTATTGCTGGCATCCTGCAAGATGTAAGTGAAAATGTTGCAGGTTTTTTTTTTCTTTCTTTCGTTTTTTTCTCGCTCTCTGTTATTACACTGTTGGATTATAAATACATTTTAAAAATAATACTTGAAATTCCTATGTTCTTCACATAGAAAAAAAATAATTTATTTTTAAATATAAATATATATATATATGTATGTATATACTCATATAGATATATAGGTATAGACATATTTCACAAAAATATATTCAGATATATATTGAAATATATATTTTAAAATAAAAAGAACATTTTCCTCTATGTGAAAAACATAGGAATTTAAAGTATTCCTAACTCCATTTGGGTGTAACGTAGTTGGTCTAACACAGTGTCGGATTAGCAAGCGAGCGATAACAAAAAGGTTGTTTGTTTTTATAAGCGCTCAACATACAAGTGTATGGGGAGAAAAAGTTACTGCGAAGTCCTGAAGTTAGTACACCTCAGCCTTCCACTTGTGCGCTATCTTTCAACATTTAATATATGCACGCTAATGTGGCCGAGATATTTGTTTTATTTTGAGCGCAGTTAGGGTGTGAAAAAATAATTAGCATGACACTTGTAATTTGGCTCTAAGTAGGCTCAATCTGCAGAGGGCAGAGATGAAGCAATACAAACAAAATGATCAACAGGATCCAGTATGCAGGTGACAAGCAGAAGGATATAAACAGAATACAATATGTAGCTGACCACAAGACCCAATTTACAGTGAAATGTCCAACAGTACCCTAGCGGGATGACTTGGCTAATGGCTAGGTCCAACCAAGTAAAGAAAAATATGAAAAATATTTGCCTTGTTAATAAGTAGCATGAGAGGTGTTTCAGAGGAATTCTGTGGCACGCCATTGTTGTAGATATACCTGTTGATTCTCTGTATACACCATTGATTTCCAAGGGTTATCTTTATTGATTATATATATATATATATATATATATATATATATATACTGACCATATTGCCGCTTTAAAAAGGGACATATATAAAAAAATACATATGTCAGGGTTCTTATACAAAACATTTCTTTAAACAGCCCTTAAAACAGCCTTGACATATGTATTTTTTTATATATTTCCCTTTTTAAAGCGGCAATATGGTCACTATATATATATATATATATATATATATATACACATACACATACACACACAGCCCCCATTCCAATCCATCCCACAAAAACCCATTTATCACAACATAAATTTGTTGGACAAAAACATACTACACCTTACATGGTGACAATTTAACACTGGAATTCCAAACAAAAAGAAAACAGAATTTATGTTTACCTGATAAATTACTTTCTCCAACGGTGTGTCCGGTCCACGGCGTCATCCTTACTTGTGGGATATTCTCTTCCCCAACAGGAAATGGCAAAGAGCCCAGCAAAGCTGGTCACATGATCCCTCCTAGGCTCCGCCTTCCCCAGTCATTCGACCGACGTAAAGGAGGAATATTTGCATAGGAGAAACCATATGATACCGTGGTGACTGTAGTTAAAGAAAATAAATTATCAGACCTGATTAAAAAACCAGGGCGGGCCGTGGACCGGACACACCGTTGGAGAAAGTAATTTATCAGGTAAACATAAATTCTGTTTTCTCCAACATAGGTGTGTCCGGTCCACGGCGTCATCCTTACTTGTGGGAACCAATACCAAAGCTTTAGGACACGGATGAAGGGAGGGAGCAAATCAGGTCACCTAGATGGAAGGCACCACGGCTTGCAAAACCTTTCTCCCAAAAATAGCCTCAGAAGAAGCAAAAGTATCAAACTTGTAAAATTTAGTAAAAGTGTGCAGTGAAGACCAAGTCGCTGCCTTACATATCTGATCAACAGAAGCCTCGTTCTTGAAGGCCCATGTGGAAGCCACAGCCCTAGTGGAATGAGCTGTGATTCTTTCAGGAGGCTGCCGTCCGGCAGTCTCATAAGCCAATCTGATGATGCTTTTAATCCAAAAAGAGAGAGAGGTAGAAGTTGCTTTTTGACCTCTCCTTTTACCAGAATAAACAACAAACAAGGAAGATGTTTGTCTAAAATCCTTTGTAGCATCTAAATAGAATTTTAGAGCACGAACAACATCCAAATTGTGCAACAAACGTTCCTTCTTGGAAACTGGATTCGGACACAAAGAAGGCACGACTATCTCCTGGTTAATGTTTTTGTTAGAAACAACTTTCGGAAGAAAACCAGGTTTAGTACGTAAAACCACCTTATCTGCATGGAACACCAGATAAGGAGGAGAACACTGCAGAGCAGATAATTCTGAAACTCTTCTAGCAGAAGAAATTGCAACCAAAAACAAAACTTTCCAAGATAATAACTTAATATCAACGGAATGTAAGGGTTCAAACGGAACCCCCTGAAGAACTGAAAGAACTAAATTGAGACTCCAAGGAGGAGTCAAAGGTTTGTAAACAGGCTTGATTCTAACCAGAGCCTGAACAAAGGCTTGAACATCTGGCACAGCTGCCAGCTTTTTGTGAAGTAACACAGACAAGGCAGAAATCTGTCCCTTCAAGGAACTTGAAGATAATCCTTTCTCCAAACCTTCTTGAAGAAAGGATAGAATCTTAGGAATTTTTACCTTGTCCCAAGGGAATCCTTTAGATTCACACCAACAGATATATTTTTTCCATATTTTGTGGTAAATTTTTCTAGTTACAGGCTTTCTGGCCTGAACAAGAGTATCAATGACAGAATCTGAGAACCCTCGCTTTGATAAGATCAAGCGTTCAATCTCCAAGCAGTCAGTTGGAGTGAGACCAGATTCGGATGTTCGAACGGACCTTGAACAAGAAGGTCTCGTCTCAAAGGTAGCTTCCATGGTGGAGCCGATGACATATTCACCAGGTCTGCATACCAAGTCCTGCATGGCCACGCAGGAGCTATCAAGATCACCGATGCCCTCTCCTGATTGATCCTGGCTACCAGCCTGGGGATGAGAGGAAACGGCGGGAATACATAAGCTAGTTTGAAGGTCCAAGGTGCTACTAGTGCATCTACTAGAGTCGCCTTGGGATCCCTGGATCTGGACCCGTAGCAAGGAACCTTGAAGTTGTGACGAGAGGCCATCAGATCCATGTCTGGAATGCCCCACAATTGAGTAATTTGGGCAAAGATTTCCGGATGGAGTTCCCACTCCCCCGGATGAAATGTCTGACGACTCAGAAAATCCGCTTCCCAATTTTCCACTCCTGGGATGTGGATTGCGGACAAGTGGCAGGAGTGAGTCTCCGCCCATTGAATGATTTTGGTCACTTCTTCCATCGCCAGGGAACTCCTTGTTCCCCCCTGATGGTTGATGTACGCAACAGTCGTCATGTTGTCTGATTGAAACCGTATGAACTTGGCCTTTGCTAGCTGAGGCCAAGCCTTGAGAGCATTGAATATCGCTCTCAGTTCCAGAATATTTATCGGGAGAAGAGATTCTTCCCGAGACCAAAGACCCTGAGCTTTCAGGGGTCCCCAGACCGCGCCCCAGCCCACCAGACTGGCGTCGGTCGTGACAATGACCCACTCTGGTCTGCGGAAGCTCATCCCCTGTGACAGGTTGTCCAGGGACAGCCACCAACGGAGTGAATCTCTGGTCCTCTGATCTACTTGTATCGTCGGAGACAAGTCTGTATAGTCCCCATTCCACTGACTGAGCATGCACAGTTGTAATGGTCTTAGATGAATTCGCGCAAAAGGAACTATGTCCATTGCCGCTACCATCAAACCTATTACTTCCATGCACTGCGCTATGGAAGGAAGAGGAACAGAATGAAGTATTTGACAAGAGTTTAGAAGTTTTGATTTTCTGGCCTCTGTCAGAAAAATCCTCATTGCTAAGGAGTCTATTATTGTTCCCAAGAAGGGAACCCTTGTTGACGGAGATAGAGAACTTTTTTCTACGTTCACTTTCCACCCGTGAGATCTGAGAAAGGCCAGGACAATGTCCGTGTGAGCCTTTGCTTGAGGAAGGGACGACACTTGAATCAGAATGTCGTCCAAGTAAGGTACTACTGCAATGCCCCTTGGTCTTAGCACCGCTAGAAGGGACCCTAGTACCTTTGTGAAAATCCTTGGAGCAGTGGCTAATCCGAACGGAAGTGCCACAAACTGGTAATGCTTGTCCAGGAATGCGAACCTTAGGAACCGATGATGTTCCTTGTGGATAGGAATATGTAGATACGCATCCTTTAAATCCACCGTGGTCATGAATTGACCTTCCTGGATGGAAGGAAGAATTGTTCGAATGGTTTCCATTTTGAACGATGGAACCTTGAGAAACTTGTTTAGGATCTTGAGATCTAAGATTGGTCTGAATGTTCCCTCTTTTTTGGGAACTACGAACAGATTGGAGTAGAACCCCATCCCTTGTTCTCCTAAAGGAACAGGATGAATCACTCCCATTTTTAACAGGTCTTCTACACAATGTAAGAATGCCTGTCTTTTTATGTGGTCTGAAGACAATTGAGACCTGTGGAACCTCCCCCTTGGGGGAAGCCCCTTGAATTCCAGAAGATAACCTTGGGAGACTATTTCTAGTGCCCAAGGATCCAGAACATCTCTTGCCCAAGCCTGAGCGAAGAGAGTCTGCCCCCCACCAGATCCGGTCCCGGATCGGGGGCCAACATCTCATGCTGTCTTGGTAGCAGTGGCAGGTTTCTTGGCCTGCTTTCCTTTGTTCCAGCCTTGCATTGGTCTCCAGGCTGGCTTGGCTTGAGAAGTATTACCCTCTTGCTTAGAGGACGTAGCACTTGGGGCTGGTCCGTTTCTGCGAAAGGGACGAAAATTAGGTTTATTTTTGGCCTTGAAAGACCTATCCTGAGGAAGGGCGTGGCCCTTGCCCCCAGTGATATCAGAGATAATCTCTTTCAAGTCAGGGCCAAACAGCGTTTTCCCCTTGAAAGGAATGTTAAGCAATTTGTTCTTGGAAGACGCATCCGCTGACCAAGATTTTAACCAAAGCGCTCTGCGCGCCACAATAGCAAAACCAGAATTTTTCGCCGCTAACCTAGCCAATTGCAAAGTGGCGTCTAGGGTGAAAGAATTAGCCAATTTGAGAGCATGAATTCTGTCCATAATCTCCTCATAAGAAGAAGAATTATTATTGAGCGCCTTTTCTAGCTCATCGAACCAGAAACACGCTGCTGTAGTGACAGGAACAATGCATGAAATTGGTTGTAGAAGGTAACCTTGCTGAACAAACATCTTTTTAAGCAAACCTTCTAATTTTTTATCCATAGGATCTTTGAAAGCACAACTATCTTCTATGGGTATAGTGGTGCGTTTGTTTAGAGTAGAAACCGCCCCCTCGACCTTGGGACTGTCTGCCATAAGTCCTTTCTGGGGTCGACCATAGGAAACAATTTTTTAAATATGGGGGGAGGGACGAAAGGTATACCGGGCCTTTCCCATTCTTTATTTACAATGTCCGCCACCCGCTTGGGTATAGGAAAAGCTTCGGGGGGCCCCGGGACCTCTAGGAACTTGTCCATTTTACATAGTTTCTCTGGAATGACCAAATTCTCACAATCATCCAGAGTGGATAACACCTCCTTAAGCAGAGTGCGGAGATGTTCCAATTTAAATTTAAATGTAATCACATCAGGTTCAGCTTGTTGAGAAATTTTCCCTGAATCTGAAATTTCTCCCTCAGACAAAACCTCCCTGGCCCCCTCAGACTGGTGTAGGGGCCCTTCAGAACCAATATCATCAGCGTCCTCATGCTCTTCAGTATTTTCTAAAACAGAGCAGTCGCGCTTTCGCTGATAAGTGGGCATTTTGGCTAAAATGTTTTTGATAGAATTATCCATTACAGCCGTTAATTGTTGCATAGTAAGGAGTATTGGCGCGCTAGATGTACTAGGGGCCTCCTGTGTGGGCAAGACTGGTGTAGACGAAGGAGGGGATGATGCAGTACCATCCTTACTCCCCTCACTTGAGGAATCATCTTGGGCATCATTTTCTCTAAATTTTGTGTCACATAAATCACATCTATTTAAATGAGAAGGAACCTTGGCTTCCCCACATTCAGAACACAGTCTATCTGGTAGTTCAGACATGTTAAACAGGCAAAAACTTGATAACAAAGTACAAAAAACGTTTTAAAATAAACCGTTACTGTCACTTTAAATTTTAAACTGAACACACTTTATTACTGCAATTGCGAAAAAGTATGAAGGAATTGTTCAAAATTCACCAAAATTTCACCACAGTGTCTTAAAGCCTTAAAAGTATTGCACACCAAATTTGGGAGCTTTAACCCTTAAAATAACGGAACCGGAGCCGTTTTTATATTTAACCCCTTTACAGTCCCTGGTATCTGCTTTGCTGAGACCCAACCAAGCCCAAAGGGGAATACGATACCAAATGACGCCTTCAGAAAGTCTTTTCTATGTATCAGAGCTCCTCACACATGCATCTGCATGTCATGCTTCTCACAAACAAGTGCGCAATAGAGGCGCGAAAATGAGACTCTGCCTATGATTAGGGAAAGCCCCTAGAGAATAAGGTGTCCAATACAGTGCCTGCCGGTTATTTTACATAATTCCCAAGATTAAAATAATTCCTCAAGGCTATGGAGTATAAAATATGTTTATATATAAATCGATTTAGCCCAGAAAATGTCTACAGTCTTAAAAAGCCCTTGTGAAGCCCTTTTTTTCTTTCTGTAATAAAAATGGCTTACCGGATCCCATAGGGAAAATGACAGCTTCCAGCATTACATCGTCTTGTTAGAATGTGTCATACCTCAAGCAGCAAAAACAGAATTTATGTTTACCTGATAAATTTCTTTCTCCAACGGTGTGTCCGGTCCACGGCGTCATCCTTACTTGTGGGATATTCTCTTCCCCAACAGGAAATGGCAAAGAGCCCAGCAAAGCTGGTCACATGATCCCTCCTAGGCTCCGCCTACCCCAGTCATTCGACCGACGTTAAGGAGGAATATTTGCATAGGAGAAACCATATGGTACCGTGGTGACTGTAGTTAAAGAAAATAAAATATCAGACCTGATTAAAAAAACCAGGGCGGGCCGTGGACCGGACACACCGTTGGAGAAAGAAATTTATCAGGTAAACATAAATTCTGTTTTCTCCAACATAGGTGTGTCCGGTCCACGGCGTCATCCTTACTTGTGGGAACCAATACCAAAGCTTTAGGACACGGATGAAGGGAGGGAGCAAATCAGGTCACCTAAATGGAAGGCACCACGGCTTGCAAAACCTTTCTCCCAAAAATAGCCTCAGAAGAAGCAAAAGTATCAAACTTGTAAAATTTGGTAAAAGTGTGCAGTGAAGACCAAGTCGCTGCCCTACATATCTGATCAACAGAAGCCTCGTTCTTGAAGGCCCATGTGGAAGCCACAGCCCTAGTGGAATGAGCTGTGATTCTTTCGGGAGGCTGCCGTCCGGCAGTCTCGTAAGCCAATCTGATGATGCTTTTAATCCAAAAAGAGAGAGAGGTAGAAGTTGCTTTTTGACCTCTCCTTTTACCTGAATAAACAACAAACAAGGAAGATGTTTGTCTAAAATCCTTTGTAGCATCTAAATAGAATTTTAGAGCGCGAACAACATCCAAATTGTGCAACAAACGTTCCTTCTTTGAAACTGGTTTTGGACACAGAGAAGGTACGATAATCTCCTGGTTAATGTTTTTGTTAGAAACAACTTTTGGAAGAAAACCAGGTTTAGTACGTAAAACCACCTTATCTGCATGGAACACCAGATAAGGAGGAGAACACTGCAGAGCAGATAATTCTGAGACTCTTCTAGCAGAAGAAATCGCAACTAAAAACAAAACTTTCCAAGATAATAACTTAATATCAACGGAATGTAAGGGTTCAAACGGAACCCCCTGAAGAACTGAAAGAACTAAATTGAGACTCCAAGGAGGAGTCAAAGGTTTGTAAACAGGCTTGATTCTAACCAGAGCCTGAACAAAGGCTTGAACATCTGGCACAGCTGCCAGCTTTTTGTGAAGTAATACCGACAAGGCAGAAATCTGTCCCTTCAGGGAACTTGCAGATAATCCTTTTTCCAATCCTTCTTGAAGGAAGGATAGAATCCTAGGAATCTTAACCTTGTCCCAAGGGAATCCTTTAGATTCACACCAACAGATATATTTTTTCCAAATTTTGTGGTAAATCTTTCTAGTCACAGGCTTTCTGGCCTGAACAAGAGTATCGATCACAGAATCTGAGAATCCTCGCTTCGATAAAATCAAGCGTTCAATCTCCAAGCAGTCAGCTGGAGTGAAACCAGATTCGGATGTTCGAACGGACCCTGAACAAGAAGGTCTCGTCTCAAAGGTAGCTTCCAAGGTGGAGCCGATGACATATTCACCAGATCTGCATACCAAGTCCTGCGTGGCCACGCAGGAGCTATCAAGATCACCGACGCCCTCTCCTGCTTGATCCTGGCTATCAGCCTGGGAATGAGAGGAAATGGCGGGAACACATAAGCTAGATTGAAGGTCCAAGGTGCTACTAGTGCATCCACTAGAGCCGCCTTGGGATCCCTGGATCTGGCCCCGTAGCAAGGAACTTTGAAGTTCTGACGAGAGGCCATCAGATCCATGTCTGGAATGCCCCACAGGTGAGTGACTTGGGCAAAGATTTCCGGATGGAGTTCCCACTCCCCCGGATGCAATGTCTGACGACTCAGAAAATCCGCTTCCCAATTTTCCACTCCTGGGATGTGGATAGCAGACAGGTGGCAGGAGTGAGACTCCGCCCAAAGAATAATTTTGGTTACTTCTTCCATCGCTAGGGAACTCCTTGTTCCCCCCTGATGGTTGATGTACGCAACAGTCGTCATGTTGTCTGATTGAAACCGTATGAACCTGGTCCTCGCAAGCTGGGGCCAGGCCTGGAGAGCATTGAATATCGCTCTCAGTTCCAGAATATTTATCGGTAGAAGAGATTCTTCCCGAGACCAAAGACCCTGAGCTTTCAGGGATCCCCAGACCGCGCCCCAGCCTATCAGACTGGCGTCGGTCGTGACAATGACCCACTCTGGTCTGTGGAACATCATCCCTTGAGACAGATTGTCCAGGGACAGCCACCAACGGAGTGAATCTCTGGTCCTCTGATTTACTTGTATCTTCGGAGACAAGTCTGTATAGTCCCCATTCCACTGACTGAGCATGCACAGTTGTAATGGTCTTAGATGAATGCGCGCAAAAGGAACTATGTCCATCGCCGCCACCATCAACCCGATCACTTCCATGCACTGAGCTATGGAAGGAAGAGGAACGGAATGAAGTATCCGACAAGAGTCCAGAAGCTTTGTTTTTCTGGCTTCTGTTAGAAAGATCCTCATTTGTAAGGAGTCTATAATTGTTCCCAAGAAGGGAACCCTTGTTGACGGGGATAGAGAACTCTTTTCCACGTTCACTTTCCAGCCGTGAGATCTGAGAAAGGCCAGGACAATGTCCGTGTGAGCCTTTGCTTGAGGAAGGGACGACGCTTGAATCAAAATGTCGTCCAGGTAAGGTACTACTGCAATGCCCCTTGGTCTTAGCACCGCTAGAAGGGACCCTAGTACCTTTGTGAAAATCCTTGGAGCAGTGGCTAATCCGAAAGGAAGCGCCACGAACTGGTAATGTTTGTCCAGAAATGCAAACCTTAGGAACCGATGATGTTCCTTGTGGATAGGAATATGTAGATACGCATCCTTTAAATCCACCGTGGTCATGAATTGACCTTCCTGGATGGAAGGAAGGATAGTTCGAATGGTTTCCATCTTGAACGATGGGACCTAGAGAAATTTGTTTAAGATCTTGAGATCTAGGATTGGTCTGAACGTTCCCTCTTTTTTGGGAACTATGAACAGATTGGAGTAGAACCCCATCCCTTGTTCTCTTAATGGAACAGGATGAATCACTCCCATTTTTAACAGGTCTTCTACACAATGTAAGAACGCCTGTCTTTTTATGTGGTCTGAAGACAACTGCGACCTGTGGAACCTCCCCCTTGGGGGAAGTCCCTTGAATTCCAGAAGATAACCCTGGGAGACTATTTCTAGCGCCCAAGGATCCAGAACATCTCTTGCCCAAGCCTGAGCGAAGAGAGAGAGTCTGCCCCCCACCAGATCCGGTCCCGGATCGGGGGCCAATATTTCATGCTGTCTTGGTAGCAGTGGCAGGTTTCTTGGCCTGCTTTCCCTTGTTCCAGCCTTGCATTGGTCTCCAAGCTGGCTTGGCCTGAGCAGTATTACCCTCTTGCTTAGAGGACGTAGCACCTTGGGCTGGTCCGTTTTTACGAAAGGGACGAAAATTAGGTCTATTTTTTGCCTTGAAAGGCCGATCCTGAGGAAGGGCGTGGCCCTTACCCCCAGTGATATCAGAGATAATCTCTTTCAAGTCAGGACCAAACAACGTTTTCCCCTTGAAAGGAATGTTTAGTAGCTTGTTCTTGGAAGACGCATCAGCCGACCAAGATTTCAACCAAAGCGCTCTGCGCGCCACAATAGCAAACCCAGAGTTCTTAGCCGCTAACTTAGCCAATTGCAAAGAGGCGTCTAGAGTGAAAGAATTAGCCAATTTGAGAGCATTGATTCTGTCCATAATCTCCTCATAAGGAGGAGAGTCACTATCGAGCACCTTAAGCAGTTCATCAAACCAGAAATATGCGGCAGTAGTGACAGGGACAATGCATGAAATGGGTTGTAGAAGGTAACCCTGCTGAACAAACATCTTTTTAAGCAAACCTTCTAATTTTTTATCCATAGGATCTTTGAAAGCACAAGTATCCTCTATGGGAATAGTGGTGCGTTTGTTTAAGGTAGAAACCGCTCCCTCGACCTTGGGGACTGACTGCCATAAGTCCTTTCTGGGGTCGACCATAGGAAACAATTTTTTAAATATGGGGGGAGGGACGAAAGGAATACCGGGCCTTTCCCATTCTTTATTCACAATGTCCGCCACCCGCTTGGGTATAGGAAAAGCTTCTGGGAGCCCCGGCACCTCTAGGAACTTGTCCATTTTACATAGTTTCTCTGGGATGACTAAATTTTCACAATCATCCAGAGTGGATAATACCTCCTTAAGCAAAATGCGGAGATGTTCCAATTTAAATTTAAATGTAATCACATCAGATTCAGCCTGCTGAGAAATGTTCCCTAAATCAGTAATTTCTCCCTCAGACAAAACCTCCCTGGCCCCCTCAGATTGGGTTAGGGGCCCTTCAGAGATATTAATATCAGCGTCGTCATGCTCTTCAGTAACTAAAACAGAGCAGCCACGCTTACGCTGACAAGGGTTCATTTTGGCTAAAATGTTTTTGACAGAATTATCCATTACAGCCGTTAATTGTTGCATAGTAAGGAGTATTGGCGCGCTAGATGTACTAGGGGCCTCCTGAGTGGGCAAGACTCGTGTAGACGAAGGAGGGAATGATGCAGTACCATGCTTACTCCCCTCACTTGAGGAATCATCTTGGGCATCATTGTCATTATCACATAAATCACATTTATTTAAATGAATAGGAATTCTGGCTTCCCCACATTCAGAACACAGTCTATCTGGTAGTTCAGACATGTTAAACAGGCATAAACTTGATCAGAAAGTACAAAAAACGTTTTAAAATAAAACCGTTACTGTCACTTTAAATTTTAAACTGAACACACTTTATTACTGCAATTGCGAAAAAACATGAAGGAATTGTTCAAAATTCACCAAATTTTCACCACAGCGTCTTAAAGCCTTGAAAATATTGCACACCAATTTTGGAAGCTTTAACCCTTAAAATAACGGAACCGGAGCCGTTTTAAGCTTTAAACCCCTTTACAGTCCCTGGTATCTGCTTTGCTGAGACCCAACCAAACCCAAAGGGGAATACGATACCAAATGACGCCTTCAGAAGTCTTTTATAAGTATCAGAGCTCCTCTCACATGCGACTGCATGCCATGCCTCTCAAAAACAAGTGCGCAACACCGGCGCGAAAATGAGACTCTGCCTATGCTTTGGGAAAGCCCCTAAAGAATAAGGTGTCTAAAACAGTGCCTGCCGATATTATTATATCAAAATACCCAGATAAAATGATTCCTCAAGGCTAAATATGTGTTAATAATCAATCGATTTAGCCCAGAAAAAGTCTACAGTTTAAATAAGCCCTTATGAAGCCCTTATTTACAATCGTAATAAACATGGCTTACCGGATCCCATAGGGAAAATGACAGCTTCCAGCATTACATCGTCTTGTTAGAATGTGTCATACCTCAAGCAGCAAGGGACTGCAAACTGTTCCCCCAACTGAAGTTAATTGCTCTCAACAGTCCTGTGTGGAACAGCCATGGATTTTAGTTACGGTTGCTAAAATCATTTTCCTCATACAAACAGAATTCTTCATCTCTTTTCTGTTTCTGAGTAAATAGTACGTACCAGCACTATTTGAAAATAACAAACTCTTGATTGAATAATGAAAAACTACAGTTAAACACTAAAAAACTCTAAGCCATCTCCGTGGAGATGTTGCCTGTACAACGGCAAAGAGAATGACTGGGGTAGGCGGAGCCTAGGAGGGATCATGTGACCAGCTTTGCTGGGCTCTTTGCCATTTCCTGTTGGGGAAGAGAATATCCCACAAGTAAGGATGACGCCGTGGACCGGACACACCTATGTTGGAGAAAGTCTGCTCACTGTTCCCCCAACTGAAGTTAATTCCTCTCAACAGTCCTGTGTGGAAACAGCCATCGATTTTAGTAACGGTTGCTAAAATCATTTTCCTCTTACAAACAGAAATCTTCATCTCTTTTCTGTTTCAGAGTAAATAGTACATACCAGCACTATTTTAAAATAACAAACTCTTGATTGAATAATAAAAACTACAGTTAAACACTAAAAAACTCTAAGCCATCTCCGTGGAGATGTTGCCTGTACAACGGCAAAGAGAATGACTGGGGAAGGCGGAGCCTAGGAGGGATCATGTGACCAGCTTTGCTGGGCTCTTTGCCATTTCCTGTTGGGGAAGAGAATATCCCACAAGTAAGGATGACGCCGTGGACCGGACACACCTATGTTGGAGAAAACTCCTGTCTAGCAGCTTCGAATAACATTTTCAGACTTTGCAAATCTATACCTCAGAAAGACACATTTTGTTTCTTTTGAGTGGAAATGCATGGCCATTTGCACAGCTTTTTGTGCATAATTAATTCACATGTTAATGACAATTTAAAAAATATAGTTAAAATAACAATTTCTACTTGTACAGCAATTAAATATAATAATTTATAAATGCAATGAAGTATTTTAGGGAGTTTAAACATGTTAATTAAGAAATTACTCAAAATTATATGAAATTATTTGTACAAATGATACTAATGGTTAAGTGAAACACATTAAGCTATAATTACTATTCAATTAAAGGGGAAGTCAAACTTTTATGGTTCAGATAGAACATGCAATTTTAAAAGATTTTACATACCTAGATAGGTCCAGTAGCCGCAATGCACTACTGGGAGCTAGCTAATAATTGGTGGCTACACACATATTCCTTATTGGCTCACCAGATGTATTCAGCTACCTCCCAGTAGTGAAATGCTGCTGTGCAGTTGGCAGACATCTCAACCTGCAAAAACTAATTTCAGGGAGGTGGGTTCACCCGCTACTGCACCCCCCCCCCCAGTTATATATTGGACACCTTGAAACCCTAAATAAGATAGAGACTTACCATTAAAGTAGCTTCCCGCTAAAGTCACATTTAAAAAAAAGTAGCTTTATTGCACAACCACATAAACAAACCTATTTTTCAGTGATTGTATGCTTGTTTAATGCTTAAATATTTTAGAATACGAAGTTTAATTATGTGCAGTAAATAAGGTAGTATTTGTGTTTTTATTTTATTAAAATCAGTGGGGGCTTTTTGGTTACTGATGCATGCTTTGAGGGTTCTATAATTGTTGTCCCAGCAACTAAAGGCATTCCTTAAAGAAACACTTTTCCGGATTTGGGCCACATTGGATCATGGTACTTGGAGTTTCAGGGAGATTGCATTCCATTTCCTGGCATCAGGGAGCTGCTATTACAATCAGGGAGACTCCCTGAACTTCAGGGAGAGTTGGGATGTCTGAGTTGGCTTTAACTATGTGTTTAATCAATTTGCAGGAGTTAGAGTATTTTAACATTGCACTATTATTTGACTAGAAACACATCATTTGCTGAAAATCTCTGTAATATTTCAGTCTATCAAACGTTGAGAGAAAAAAAGTCGAAGTTTTTTCCAATACTGTTGAGTGAGGAATTTGAATAGGAAATATAAAATGAGTAACAGTGGTGAGTTAAGCTTTAGCTTAGGATAATTTACATTACAGTGCATTAAAAGGACAGTCTACTTGTTTGTTGATCACCTTCTCAAGAGCTGACTACAACAGTGCAACTCTTGGCAGGGCCCTCTACCCATTTGATCCCTATAATTGTTTTGTTGTACTTCTCCTTTGTTAATAGCGCTGCGGAATCTGTTGGCGCTCTACAAAATAACCGATAATAATAATAATTGTTTAAAAAGATAGACAATCCCTTTATTACCCATTCCCCAGTTTGGCATAACCAACCCCTTTATATCAATACACTGTTTACCTCCATGGGAGTGAGCACAATGTTATATATATATATATATATATGGCACACATAAACCAGCGGTTTCTAGCTGTGAAAAACTGTCAAAGTACACTGACATAGGAGGTGGCCTTTAAGGGCTTAGAAATTAGCATATGAGCCTACCTAGGTTTAGCTTTCAACTAAAAATACCAAGAGGACAAAAAAAATTTGATGATAAAAGTAAATTGGAATGTTGGTTAAAATTACATGCCCTATCTCAATCATAAAAGTTTAATTTTGACTAGACTATCCCTTTAAAGGGACAGTCTACACCAGAATTGTTATTGTTTTAACCCCTTAATGACCACAATGTACCCTTTATGTCACTGGTCGTTAAGGGTTTTTTCAGGACATAATAGCACAAGTCTAGCAAGAACACGCTATTAATGCCCTCCCTCCAGAAGGCTTTGTGGAATAGAGCAGTCGCAACGCTGGTGGCAAGACCGCGCTTTAAAACAATCAAGTCCCAAAAAAAGGCCAGCGACATACAGGGTACGTCGCTGGTCCTTAAGGGGTTAAAAGATAGATAATCTCTTGTTTACCCATTCCCTAGTTTTGCACAACCAACACAGTTATATTTATATATTTTTTACCTCTGTGATTATCTTGTATCTAAGCCTCTGCAGACTGCCCCTTTATTTGTTCTTTTGACAAACTTGCAGTTTAGCCAATCAGCGATGGCTCCCAGGTAACTTCACGTGTACAAGCACAGTGTTATCTATATGAAAAACATGAACTAACACCCTCTAGTGGTGAAAAACCTGTTAAAATGCATTCTTAAGAGGCGGCCTTCAAGATCTAAGAAATTACCATATGAACCTCCTAAGTTAAGCTTTCAACTAAGAATACCAAGAGAACAAATAAAAATTGGTGATAAAAGTAAATTGGAAAATTGTTTAAAATTACATGCCCTATCTGAATCATGAAAGTTTTTTTTGGCCTAGACTGTCCCTTTAAGCTTGAGAGGTTACACAATTTTTGAACATGCATGTGCTTTAAAAAGGAAACAAAATTCATAGGTTAAAAAAAAAAGATATTAAAGTCACTAAGAATTAGAAAAATATTTTTTTTGTGAGTATTTTACAGCAAAAGCAAGAAAAATTTCCGAGGGCCCAATACTATTATTAGATCCTGTATCAGTATTGCAGAAACAAACCCTGTTCTGTCATCATATGTATGTAGTTTTTGCCTTCTTAACCCCTTTAGTGTGACAACATTTTGTCCTCTGAACAAGGAGGATGAAAATGTGTCATCCTCCTGTTGGGTTTTCCTGATGTGGATCCTGGGGACCACCATACAGCAGCTAGGAAATGAGAATGAATTCCTGCATGCAGGGGGGAAGTGACATCACCACGTACTTGTGCATTTATGTTACAGGGTTAAAATCCAAAATTTGAGTGTTTTGGGAAGCTGAACTGATGCTTAATGTGGTGACATAAAATGGGATCATTTGGTGGTGTGTTTTAAGCTATTTCTGGAAAGTAAAGTTTCTGTTATTAAAAAAAAAAGTGTGATTTTTGTGGGAACTTCTCAAAATTACAAATTACAGACAAACTGATGCACATTACGGATATGTAATACTGTGTTTTCAATAAAAAAAAAAAAAATACTTGACTTTCAGAACCTTCTTTCCGTCATCAGCACACAGCAGTGTTCATGTTGGAAGTGAGATTACACCTATATATGGTCCTAATTACTGGTCTGTACCTACAGATCTACAGGAATAATCTTAGGCTAGGGGTGAGGAGCAGACTGTGGCACTGGACTTGCAATAAATGTAATTATTTCCTATAAATGTAATGCAGATAATTTCAAATTGAATGTCAATCATTTTTGACCATGACACCTGCCAAAACACTATTAGCAGCTCCTAGTCACCTTTATTGGACTCAGCAGGTTGTCCCAATCAGTAGAGAAGGATTTCCCTTTTAAAGGGACAGTCGAGTCCATAATTTTTATTGTTTAAAAAGATAGATGATCTCTTTATTACTCATTCCCCAGTTTGCATAACCAACACTGTTATATTAATATACTTTTTACCTCTGTGATTACCTTGTATCTAAGCCTCTGCAGACTGCCTCCTTATTGCAGTTATTTTGACAGACTTGCATTTTAGCCAATCAGTGCTGACTCCTAGGTATCTCCAATGTTTTCTATATGGCACACACAATATAATGCCCTCTAGTTGTGAAAAATTGTTAAAATGCATTCAAATAAGATGCAGCCTTCAAGATCTAAAAAAATACCATATGAGCCTACTTAGTGTCCTCTCATAAGTAACTCTACGGGCATGATCAAAATGTTGTTATCTATAAGGCACACATGAACTAACGCCCTCTAGCTGTAAAAACAAATTATGAGTCCACAGCTGCATTCATTACTTTTGGGAATTCAGAACCTGGCCACCAGGAAGATGCAAAGACACCCCAGCCAAAGGCTTCAAATACCTCCCCCACTTCCCTCATCCCCCAGTCATTCTGCCAAGGGAACAAGCAACAATAGGAGAAATATCAGGGTGAAAAATTGCTAGAAGAACAAAAAATGCACTGCCGTCTCATAGATAATAGGCAGACAGGAGCTGTGGACTTTTCCCGTCAGAAGAAAGGTAAATTATCAGATAAGCATAATTTATGTTTTTCTTCTTAAACGGGAAGAGTCCACAGCTGCATTCATTACTTTTGGGAAAACAATACCCAAGCTAGAGGACACTGAATGCAAACAAAGGGCGGGTACAAAAAAGCGGCCCCTTCGAAAGGCACCACAGCCTGAAATTACCCGACACCCTACAAAAACTCTAAATGACAAGGGAAAAAATCGGAAGCCCAGGTAACTGCTCATCATTTACATAACCTGCAAAGCTGTGCTAGAGACCACTCAGACCTAGAGTCTGCTGAGCACAAAGGCCTCCGAGGAGCCAGCCCAGCGGCTCTAGACTCCCACGAAAAATACCCCTAAAAGTAAAAAAACACTATCTACCACCAAGGGGTGCAACATAAGAGATCCAAAGGACCATCCAACACAGGCTCCAATCAAACTTAGAGCAACCCAAGGTTGCCACAGGACCCCTGCCCAGGGAGACGAACTCCCTAGAAGGACAAGGACCAGAAAAATAAGTCCATACTCAGGAAAAAACGTCACTAGGATGACCAGAAGGCCACCCTCATATCCCTGACACAGCACCATACCACAAATGGTGTTCCAGAAAACCGCAAGTTCCCCATTGCATCATAGCCAAGTCAAAACCCGTCAGGTTAGACCAGTATAGACAAGCGGAAACAGAATAACTGTCATAGCAGGTAAAAAAAGAGCTCTCCAAGAGAACACAGAGCCACCTGTAAACAAGAACTCGCGATGACCAATCTCCAGGCAGCAAAGCTGACCCCAAGCCATCGTGGGACTCGTCCCACCAAAAAGCGCAGAAAAATCTCAACAGCTCCCGACCAGAACTTTCCGGTCTTGAAAGAGCGTCCCATCCCAGCAGCAGCAGACACCACCAGTAGAGAAATGGGCACCAAGAGTCCCCCCACCTAAGGGGAGGACAAACTCAATAATAGTAAACGGTCAACACTGCACAGAGCAGACCAATCCCCGACTTTCCTCCAGAATAACGATCCCAGCCCAAAGGCTAGTTTAAAGGGACAATAAACCTCAAAATAATGTTATATAATTCTGCACATAGTGCAGAATTATATAACATTATATTAGCTTCATCTGTATAAAACCTAATATTCCCTTTTAATTTTAAAAAACCCCGGCTGTTTTACAGACCCGCTCTCTGCTGAGCGGGTCTGTTTAATTCACACAGCGCATTGGGCCAGCTGTATAGTCACAGCCCGGCACGACCGCGCCATAACACAAAGTGCAGCTCGCTCCTGCTCTGTCTGACAGCAGGAGCGAGCTGCACTTTGTGTTATGGCGCGGTCGGGCCGGGCTGTGACTATACAGCTGGCCGGATACGCTGTGTGAATAAAACAGACCCGCTCAGCAGAGAGCGGGTCTGTAAAACAGCCGGGGTTTTTTTAAATTAAAAGGGAATATTAAGTTTTATACAGATAAGGCTAATATAATGTTATATAATTCTGCACTATGTGCAGAATTATAAAACATTATTTTTAAGGTTTACTGACACTTTAAGACCTAATACAAGAGTCCCAGACCATTGGAAGAAAAAAGGATGGATCTACAAGGATTAAAACCCCAGAGTAGAACTCTAACCGCTACTACAACTGGCATGCTCCATGAGCCATGACAGGTAACTTTGTGCTCGGGTCCGAAAACCCCTACACTGCAGCATTCCAGAAGAATGAACACTCCCCCAGGGAAAAAAGTACTCTGACCCCCAGCATCCTAATACCAAAATCCAGTTCCGTGATTCTGAGTACGCCAGGAAGGGAAAAAAAACAAGGACCCGCGGGCCTTCACAGATACTGAGGTACCTCCAAGTCAAGGAGAACATGCAAAAATCCATCCCTCACCCTAGGTGAGAAGAAAAGGGAGCAAGGCAATGGTAACCACCCTACCAATAGGCAAGACCCTTCAGCCATATCACCAGCCCAGTTGAAACGACAACTGGAGTCTTCAAGGAAGCACAGATGTCCCAGAAGACAAGTAGGGACCCGTCAGAGACCTCAAACTTAAGTCTCAGGCAGACAGTAATCTCCCATGAGAGTCAGAAAACCCCACCCTCAAAGGTAACACGGGGGACCAAACCCAAAGGTTAATCAGAATCGTCCATGCCCATTCCAGGCAAGAGACGTGGTCCTAAGTCAGAGTCCTCGAAAAACAGAACGGATCTAAATATCAAACTTCCTGAGGAATCTATCAGCTGCCTCCCATGATAGAAGCAAAGCCAAGACAGAACCCTCCACCATCTAAAGTCCATAGACATAAATTACCTAGCAACAGCCTCAAACCCAAGAGTTTGAAAAAACTCCTGACCAGTTGAAGAAATGGGCAACCAGTACCCTTGGATCACAAGGCTATCCTCTGTAGACAGGCCAAACGACCTGATCCATATGCTGGTGAAGAGGAGGACATTTCCCTGACCCCAGAAAGGCGAAAGTCTGTGACTGACCTCGGACCTCCTACCCTCAAGCCCAAAAGGCTAGATCTGCATAAGGTCGAAGGATAGCACCCAAGAGTCTAAAGACCATGGTATGACAAGGGGCAGTTCTTAGATTGAGAAGACGACAGTCTCCAGAAATCATTACCGGATCGGTCTCCCGAAATCCCTGCAACAGGAATAACAAAGGGAGCTTCGCCGCTCCTGGCAGAAAAGGGAGGGAGACCCCTGCACTCCACGTACTGGAGCAAACGAAATGCCTTCGAAAAAAAAAGGAAGGACATCCTCCGTACTTACAGAACAGACGATCCAACCCAAAACGGGAAGGAAGGGAAACTCCGCCATCGCAAGATGAATACGACTAGGCTACAAGAGTCGACATCCGGAAGATACAGCAAGTGAAGACAGAAATTGTTCATCACCCGGCGAACCAGACTTCCGGAGGTCATTCACATCTCCAAAACTCTACAGGAATGGAAAACTATGGTTCCGAGACCCCAGGTGAATGGTTATGCCAACAGGATCAGCCAATCAGAGGCCTCATTCACCCAAGCTCAGAACTGGAACCGATACATAAAAGAAAAAAAAACGGAGACGTAAAGGAGATTAGCTTCATCCGCAAACTCTAACCCAGCTTGCCATTCGGCATCTAAGGCCTCGGATCCCTCGGCCCACTAGGACTGGAATCCTCCAGCACCACCAAAACATGCTTTAGTAAAACACGAAGACGTACTTGCCTATAACGGAAGGCAAAATCATCTCTCGCTGGATCGATAAACAACCCCGGCCCAGAGATTGGGGCCCCTGAAGCCTCAGAGGCCGACGCTTCCCCAAAAGGCCGAACTGAATCAGGCAATCCCACGCCCGACGAGCCTTGGTTGACAGAACACGGACAGTACCTTGGTTGACAGAACACAGACAGTACCTTAAAAATATTTAACTTTGGAGATATAAGTGAGCTAGCGCCATAGAAATGGCCATGCGGAACCGTGCCGTAACCTCTGGAGGAAACAAGCCACCTTCCTGAGAAGGAGTAAAGGCCATAGGGACACCTGCTTGCGTAGCAAAGGAAGGCTCTGGGGCACGCGCCTCACTGGACATAGAGTGCGTTTGGGCCATCCGCCCCAGAGGATTCTAAGGTCCCTGAGTCGGGAGAAGAGAGTACTCTAGAACGGCAATCTGAACATAACTGATGGACATGGATAACCCGGGCTATTTCATATTCCTAACAAGACGCATTCTCCACATCAGAGACATCCGTGTCTAAAAAAATCAGAATGCTCCATAATCTTGAGATTACAAAAATGACAAACACTAACTGGCACCCTTTTTACACACCCAATGGCTGGGGCACTCACCACCTCCTGTGAACCAGACAACTAATGAGCAGACTCTCTCTGTCGCCACACAATCAGCATACGGAAGTGGAAAACAATGCAACCGCACCTGGTCACAAGGTGCGCTGTGCCAGTCACAAAAGAGCACACAAATCTAAGAGATCACGCCAATTGATAAGGCCGTTATGTTCCAAAAGCCATGAGCCAAGGTATTACTACGCATTAGCAGATAGAACCACATAACAAACATGATTAAAGTCCCCCCTGTTCAATATCCCCCCTCAGGAGATATTAACCCATGATTCCTATTTTAAAATAAAAGGAGTCCCACTGGGACCCTTCCTTCTCTCATTACCATTATATTCACAAAATGAAATAAAATGAAACGATCTTGCCGGAATCTGTGCAGTGAAATAGGAACACGGAGCTTAAAGAGTGACAGATAGTAGCCTCGCTTCTGACATGGACTTGAGTGAATAAAGGCAGGCAGTGAAACTCGTCAATACTGATTGCCGAGGAGCTGTTAATATGAGTCGATATGATTTCGCAGAAAGACTCTCCCTGCATCTCCGGACTCTAACCTTAATCCATGCTCTCACTGAGAGGCTGACAGGACTACTTAAAATTCCAGTCCCATTTCGAAGAGTACTACCCTCCATAAGAGACTATCTCAAACTTCTGACACTTCTCTGCCAACTTCCTGTGACGAAAGGCAAAGAATGACTGGGGGATGAGGGAAGTGGGGGAGGTATTTGAAGCCTTTGGCTGGGGTGTCTTTGCCTCCTCCTGGTGTCAAGGATCTGAATTCCCAAAAGTAATGAAGGCAGCTGTGGACCCGGTTAATAAGAAAAACTGTCAAATGCATTCAGATAAGAGGCGTCCTTCAAGGGCTTAGAAATTAGCATATGAGCCTACATAGGTTTAGCTTTCAACAAAGAATACCAAGAGAACAAAGCAAATTTGATAATAAAAGTAAATTGAAAAGTTGTTTAAAACTACATGTCCTATCTGAATCATGAAAGTTTAATTTTGACTAGACTGTCCATTTAATGACAGTGTACTCAAAAATGTTTTATCATAAAAATGAAAAAGCAGCATTTATACACTTATTTATTAATTTATTTGCCTATAAAAAAACAACCGAACAACATAAAAGCATAAATGCAAAATAATACTACAGTGTTGGTTTTCTACACTCTGAAACATATGGTTTCCTCCTCTGCCCCCAGTGAGGACGGACGCACCCTACACGATCAAGAGCTCTGACCCTACAGCACTCTACAAAATAATTGCTTGATGGGTGAAAAAACTCATTAATTTCTATACTTAACTGGCCAAAGCAAAGATGATAAGATAAACAATAGTCAAAATACCTTTCAAGGTATGAGTATGACCCTGGACTACAAAAACAAAGCTAAACTTGCTAACAAAACGACAGTGGTTGCTTTGGATGCAGATTTTATGTTATACGGTGCTTATTGACATATAAATGCTGTAATGTTTTAAACCATATTGTTGCACTTTAGCCTTTATATAACTATGTGTTTAACCCCTGCAAAGAGGTTAAACACATAGTTAAAATCAGCTCCAGAGCCGCAATGCAGGGAGCTAGTGGAACGCATCTTGTGAACCAATGAAAAGAGACACATGTGTAGCTTTAAATCACCAGCTAGCTCCCAGTAGAGAATTGCTGCTCCTGAGCCTACCTAGGCATGCTTTTCAACAACAGATACTAAGGGAACTAAGTCAAATTTATAATAGAAGTCAATTCAAAAGTCTTTTAAAGGGATGGTAAATTCCAGCGTTTTTAAAAAACGCTAGGATTTACATTCACTAAAAATAAAGGCGACCTTCATTCATCAGTTTAACAATTTTAACAAAACTGATGAACAGGTACCTTTATTTCTTCGTGGCTTCAGCAATAACCTAAGCACCTCCAGCCACCCATGGCCCCGCACGTCTATTGGCTAAAAGTCGGAAACGTCACCTCATTTAAAAACTGAGCTGTGCCGTGAGTGGCCAGTGGTGCATAGGTTATCGATGAAGCCGCAGCGGAAGAAAGGTACCTGTTAATCACTTTTTTTTAAACTGATGAATGAAGGTTGCCTTTATTTATAGTAATGGTAAATCCTAGCGTTTTTAAAACGATAGAATTTACCATCTCTTTAAAATTGCTTGCCCTATCTGAATCATGAAATATTCATTTTGACTCTTTTCTCCCTTTAATAACTAATATAATAAAAAAAAAAACTTGTAATGCCCTAGTGCTAATCACTGAAATCACATAAAAATAATAGAGTAAAATTAAACATCATCATTTAATGCATGTTTTGCAATCATTCTAAAAAAATAATGTTTGAATAACCATACAGTTTACATACAAAGAAATAGGAATATCTAAATATTTCCATTTTTTTTGTAAAACACAGTGGCGTAGTATTTCCATTGAGGTGGTTAAGTTTGAAAACTGTTGATAAAAACATTTATCTATTAAAGTCTATGGATAATTTTATATGTTACCACCAGTTTCCAAACTTTACCACCTCAATGGAAACTAGGCCTAAGTTAGCACATTTTCCACACAAACACCTCTTAGTTAAGAAGATCAAACTAGCATAAAAATGTTTTCCTATATAATCCATTCTCTTCCTACCCCCATTTGGAATCCCTTTGGGCCCAGCAGTAACCAGATGAACACATTCACTGCAGTGATGATTTGGCACTGAGACTGGCAGAAGATAATGGCCTAGTTTCATTGAGGTGGTAAAATTTGGAAACTGGTGGTAACAAAAATTCTCCTTTGACTATAATGTAAATAAATGTTTTTTTTATCACCAGTTTCCACAATTTACCTCAATGGAAACTAGGTCAATGTGTTTTGAAGAGAGATAACTCCACTTCCAAAGCAGTTGTCTCGGGCCTTTATTCACGGGAGGAGAAATAAAACCAAGGATCATTTAGCCTTACCTCTTAGGCCTAGTTTCCACTGAGGGGGTAAAAAACATTTATCTCCATTAAAATCTATGGATAATTTTTATGTTACCACAAGTTTTCAAGCTTTACCACCCTCAATGGAAACTAGGCCTTACTTGGGATCTGGGAGCTCATATGGAACTCTTGGCTGAAGAAATATAATTACTGTTTGTAAACACAACACCACAATGACTATTGGACTTTGGCTGGAAAGTGGTTAAAGAGACAGTAAAGGAAAACATTTAACTTTCATGATTCAGATAGAGCATCAAAGTGTATATACTTTTTTCTTTGTACTCTTAGCATTCTTTGTTGAAGACTAAAGCTACGTAGGCTGATAGGAGCTCAGGAGCTTGCATTTGTTTTTAGTAGTCTAAGGCAGCAGTGTTTGCAACAATGTTTATGACAATGTTATACATAGTTGCAAACACTGATGCCAGATGGTTAAAGACACGTGCACACTCCTGAGCTCAGCTAGTATTACTCTTTAACAAATGATTACAAAAAGAACAAAGCAAAATCAGAAAGATAAGTAAATTGTAGAGTTGCTTAAAATTATTAAATTCATTGAAATTTAATTTTGACTTTACTGACCTTTTAACACATGTGCACTCCTCAGCTTACCTCAATATGGACTCATGAAAATGAGCTAAGTTTCAACAAAGGATATTAAGAGAAAGCGGTACATTTGATATGTAAATATTTTTTTTTTTAATAAAATACCTTTTTTTGTTAAATTGTACAGGCCACATCAAAGTTTTTTTACATACATTTCCCCTTTTAAATTTAATGTATAATTTTAGGCCAATATTAAGATTTTCAAATTAAAATGTTTAAAAAAAAAACCAGGGGAAAACTTTTAATCACTTACGGCTAGATTTAGAGTTTTGTCGGTAACGACCCGCGTAGCCAACGCTGGTTTTTCCCCCCCGCACCTTTTAAATACCGCTGGTATTTAGAGTTCACAGAATGGCTGCGTTAGGCTCCAAAAAAGGAGCGTAGAGCATAATTTACCGCCACTGCAACTCTCAATACCAGCGGTGCTTACGGACGCGGCCAGCTTCAAAAACGTGCTCGTGCACGATTCCCCCATAGGAAACAATGGGGCAGTTTGAGCTGAAAAAAAAACCCTAACACCTGCAAAAAAAACAGCGTTCAGCTCCTAACGCAGCCCCATTGTTTCCTATGGGGAAACACTTCCTAAGTCTGCACCTAACACTCTAACATGAACCCCGAGTCTAAACACCCCTAACCTTACACTTATTAACCCCTAATCTGCCGCCCCCGCTATCGCTGACACCTGCATATTTTTTAACCCCTAATCTGCCGCTCCGTACACCGCCGCAACCTACATTATACCTATGTACCCCTAATCTGCTGCCCCTAACACCGCCGACCCCTATATTATATTTATTAACCCCTAATCTGCCCCGCACAACGGCGCCGCCAGCTACCTACAATAATTAACCCCTAATCTGCCAACCGGACCTCACCGCTACTATAATAAATGTATTAACCCCTAAAGCTAACTCTAACCCGAACCCTAACACCTGCCTAAGTTAAATATAATTTAAATCTAACGAAATAAATTAACTCTTATTAAATAAATTATTCCTATTTAAAGCTAAATACTTACCTGTAAAATAAACCCTAATATAGCTACAATATAAATAATAATTATATTGTAGCTATTTTAGGATTAATATTTATTTTATAGGCAACTTTGTATTTATTTTAACCAGGTACAATATCTATTAAATAGTTAATAACTATTTAATAGCTACCTAGTTAAAATAATTTCAAAATTACCTGTAAAATAAATCCTAACCTAAGTTACAATTAAACCTAACACTACACTATCAATAAATTAATTACATACAAATCCCTACAAATAAATACAATTAAATAAACTAAAGTACAAAAAATAAAAAAGAACTAAGTTACAAAAAATAAAAAATTTTTTACAATTTACAAACATTAGAAAAAAATTAAAATTTTAAGCTAATTACACCTACTCTAAACCCCCTAATAAAATAACAAAGCCCCCCAAAATAAAATATGCCCTACCCTATTCTAAAATTAAAATTAAAAAGCTCTTTTACCTTACCAGCCCTTAAAAGGGCCTTTTGCGGGGCATGCCCCAAAGAATTCTGCTCTTTTGCCTGTAAAAAAAAACATACAATACCCCCCCTAACATTAAAACCCACCACCCACATACCCCTAATCTAACCCAAACCCCACTTAAATAAACCTAACACTAAGCCCCTGAAGATCTCCCTACCTTTTCTTCACCACGCCGGGTATCACAATCCGTCCAGGCTCCGAAGTCTTCATCCAAGCCCAAGCAGGGGCTGAAGATGTCCATGATCCGGCTGAAGTCTTGGCCCAAGCGGGGGCTGAGGATGTCCATGATCCAGCTGAAGTCTTGGCCCAAGCGGGGGCTGAAGAGGTCCATGATCCGGCTGAAGTCTTGATCCAAGCGGGAGCTGAAAAGGTCCATGATCCGGCTGAAGTCCTCTATCAAGCGGCATCTTCAATCTTTCTTCCTGATCCATCTTCATCCCGCCGACGCGGAACATCCATCCTGGCCGACGACTTCCCGACGAATGACGGTTCCTTTAAGGGACGTCATCCAAGATGGCGTCCCTCGAATTCCGATTGGCTGATAGAATTCTATCAGCCAATCGGAATTAAGGTAGGAAAATTCTGATTGGCTGATGGAATCAGCCAATCAGATTCAAGTTCAATCCGATTGGCTGATCGAATCAGCCAATCGAAATTCGAGGGACGCCATCTTGGATGACGTCATTTAAAGGAACCGTCATTCGGCGAGTAGGCGTCGGTAGAAGAGGATGGATCCGTGTCGGCTGGAAGAAGATGGCTCCGGAAGAAAGAAGATTGAAGATGCCGCTTGATAGAAGACTTCAGCCCGATGATGGACCTCTTCAGCCGGATGATGGATGTCTTCAGCCCCCGCTTGGATCAAGACTTCAGCCCAATGATGGACTTCTTCAGCCGGATGATGGATGTCTTCAGCCCCCGCTTGGGCTTGGATGAAGATTTCGGAGCCTCCTCTGGACCGATCGGTTATACCCGGCGTGGTGAAGATAAGGTAGGATGATCTTCAGGGGCTTAGTGTTAGGTTTATTTAAGGGGGGTTTGGGTTAGATTAGGGGTATGTGGGTGGTGGGTATTTTATGTTTGTTTTTTTCAGGCAAAAGGGCTGTTTTCTTTGGGGCATGCCCAACAAAAGGCCCTTTTAAGGGCTGGTAAGGTAAAAGAGCTTTTCTATTTGTATTTTAGAATAGGGTAGGGCATTTTTTTATTTTGGGCGGCTTTGTTATTTTATTAGGGGGCTTAGAGTAGGTGTAATTAGCTTAAAATTGTTGTAATATTTTTCTAATGTTTGTAAATTATTTTATTATTTTTTGCAACTTAGTTCTTTTTTTCTTTTTTGTACTTTAGTTAGTTTATTTATTTGTATTTATTTGTAGGTATTTTATGTAATTAATTTATTGATAGTGTAGTGTTAGGTTTAATTGTAGATAATTGTAGGTATTTTATTTAATTAATTTATTGATAGTGTAGTGTTAGGTTTAATTGTAACTTAGGTTAGGATTTATTTTAAAGGTAATTTTGTAATTATTTTAACTAGGTAGCTATTAAATAGTTAACTATTTAATAACTATTGTACCTGGTTAAAATAAATACAAAGTTGCCTGTAAAATAAATATTAATCCTAAAATAGCTACAATATAATTATAATTTATATTGTAGCTATATTAGGGTTTATTTTACAGGTAAGTATTTAGCTTTAATTAGGATTCATTTATTTAATAAGAGTTAATTTATTTTGTTAGATAAAAATTATATTTAACTTAGGTGGGTGTTAGTGTTAGGGTTAGACTTAGCTTTAGGGGTTAATAAATTTAATAGAGTAGCGGTGAGGTCCGGTCGGCAGATTAGGGGTTAATAATTGTAGGTAAAGTAGCAGTGACGTTGGGGGCGGCAGATTAGGGGTTAATAAATATAATATAGGGGTCGGCGGTGTTAGGGGCAGCAGATTAGGGGTACATAAGTATAACGTAGGTGGCGGCGGTGTGCGGTCGGCAGATTAAGGGTTAAAAAAATTTAATAGAGTGGCGGAGATGTGGGGGGACCTCGGTTTAGGGGTACATAGGTAGTTTATGGGTGTTAGTGAACTTTAGAGCACAGTAGTTAAGAGCTTTATGAACCGGCGTTAGCCCAGAAAGCTCTTAACTCCTGGCTTTTCTCTGCGGCTGGAGTTTTGTCGGTACATTTCTAACGCTCACTTCAGCCAAGATTCTAAATACCGGCGTTAGAAAGATCCCATTGAAAAGATAGGATACGCAAATGGCATAGGGGGATCTGCGGTATGGAAAAGTCGCGGCTGGAAAGTGAGCGTTAGACCCTTTCCTACACGACTCTAAATACCAACGGTAGCCCAAAACCAGCGTTAGGAGCCTCTAACGCTGGTTTTGACGGCTAACGCCAAACTCTAAATCTAGCCGATAGGTTGCAAGCTTTATATGTGTAAGCCTGCCTTATACCTTCGAAATTACTAGACAAGGTTCAGTTCTCTATGCGGAATTGTTGTAGCTATTTCACACTGTAGAGGCACCAGTATATTGGTGAGGCCTACAGTGGATTTTAAGTAATGATATAATACTATAATATATTTTATTTACTATTAACCCTTGCCATTTCAAATGAAGACAAAAATAGGAGTTTGACCTTGGACTCTGGTTTGGAAGTTCCTTAAAGGAAGGCTGAATGGAGTGCTCCAATGCTGACATTGTGGATGGTAACATGCACTGTGAGGCTGTGCAAATGAAAATTCTGCTTTCCACACTGGGGACTGATGTGTCCGACGAGAGGAGCAGGCCACGGTAAACCTTTATGTTTGAACTGAACCACAAATCTGGGGCTCTGTAGTCACTCTCTCAGAAAAAACGTTACTTTCCTGAAAGTCCAAAGTAGCATAAAGTTGACAGCATGCTGCTTCCAGGACTGTTCATTTAGTTTCACACAGTAATAATCTTGTATTATCTGTGTAGGGTCAACAGAGTGTTACCTTGTCTGTAGGCTTTAAACAATGTTGAAGGAGATGTACTGCAGATGGTAGTCAGGTAGGGCCAGACTAGGACCAAAATATGCCTAGGCATTTTGAGGAAGAGCAGCCCACTCCTCCCCCTTTTTTATTTAACCATAACCCAAAACTAACAAGTATAATGTACTAGTTTAGTTTTCGAAAACATTTAAAGTTTGTAACAAACTTCTGTCAATGTATTTTGTAAATTAAGAAAAAAATAGGATGAAATATCACCCTATAGAGGTACGCTAGGTCGATCACAGTCCTTTATCCAAACGGCGGTCAGAAATCCAAGGCTGCTCTCTCAAGGAAACGATATCAGGCAGACAATCCTATAGCAGGAAAGAAGAGGCGCCAATAGGGTAATAACGAAATGTTAAAGATGAAATCATAGGACAAAGTTGAGATACTCACAAACGAAGCAGCACTTAGGTGTGCCTGGATCAGCAGACAGGGACCTGTCAATCACCCGGTAGACCACACATGGCAATGAACGCCAACCAGTCACATGAATCCTCGACCAATCAGGGATGAACCAACGTCCACAACTTTCTCCAGGGGATCTGTCCACCAATCGGTAATGTACCGCGGCTCACACCCTCCTCCCGAAGTTCCAATCAGCAGGATCAGATAGCAAAGGATAGGTGAATGCGGTACAAACAGTCAATGTCCAAACAGGACCGGAACTTAAATGTTATAGGCCAAATGATTAGGAGAAGGACTCCAAAGGGGTACAATAAAAGCAATTTATTTAAAATATATCAAAGAAACCATCAACGCGTTTCTCGGCTGCACAGAGCCGTTTCATCAGGCTGTAATAAAACTTTACACAAACCCGCTGTATAAGTACCCCTCCTAGCCAATAGGATCATATCTTTTCCTAACACTCCCCTAGCCAACATGATGTCATGAACCGTCTTAACAATTGTAATATTACATATAATTGCAATTATACAAAAAGTATAACTTAAAACTATTTGTGGCTAATCAGAACAATAACTATTGTCAATGTGATGACGATAACACATATATATTAAAACTAACCAGTTTAAAACTAAATATTTTCCATATTAGATGAGGTTATTTAAAAAAATAGTAATATACATCACATTCATGTTACCATATAAATAATACATATAGTAAACATATAATAATCCTTTAAAATATTTTCATGCATTATTAACAGAAATTAATGAGCTAAGTTAATATCTCTCAACAACATGTACGATAGACATTGATTATACCAAATGGCAATTGAAAAATTCCTCTCAAAAGTAAAACCTTAAGTGTTTAACCCCTACCTGGTGACACTTTGGATAGTAGATTAATGGTACAGTTATTAAAAGTACAATAAACTCCTTATCATGTGACCTTCTTATTAAAAAGCTGCCAAATCTACATTCATGTTAAGACCTACTGGATACAAAGTCTGGAGTTTATAAATCCAGAATGTCTCTCTTTGCCTCAATCTAAAAAAACGGTTATAAAAATCAGATTTTGGAATATGTTCAATTGGGGTAATCTTAAAGCAGTTTAATTTGCCATTATGTTTCTGGTGACAATGCCTCGGTACACTATACAATTTAAAATTATTTTTAATATTCCGATAGTGCTCTGACCATCTCACACTTAGGCGCCTACAAGTGCGCCCTATGTACTGACACCCACAAAAACATGATAGTAGGTATATGACATAATTTGATGCACAAGTCATTTTACTCCCTATTTGGTATGTTTTCTTGGTGACATTAGACTAAAACACATGACAATTGTGTGTAATATGATCACACATCTTGCATCTTTTACTATTGCATTTAAAACATCCTTTTCTTAATTTCATATTTGAACTGTTAGTCGTTTTATTCTTTTGAATTTTTAGAATTTTGTCATTACAAACATTTCTTTTATTTTTTACAATCTTACTCGGTGCCAAAATATTTTTTAGGCTTGGTGCTTTCTTGAAAACTACAGTAGGTTTTACTTCCATCACACCTCCAAGTATAGGGTCCTTCATAAGGATATTCCAATGTTTCTGGATAATTTGTTTGATAATATCATGATTGCAATTATATTCTGTAATAAACATAGTGCATTTATTTGTATTTTTTTTTCTGAATCTTGCATTTGTAGAAGATAAGATTATCACTAGTACCCACTTTAAAGGGGTGGATTGTAATAGTTATCTTGACTTTACAAGTAATCATTACCACCCGTGGAAAAGAAATGTACCATACGGGCAATTCAAACGTGTGCGTAGAAATTGTAGTAGATTATCTGACTATGAGACACAAGGGCAGATTTTAAAAGAGAGATTCACAGAGAAAAAATATCCTCAACACATTATTAATAGTGGCTATGAAAGGGCTAAGAATGATGATAGTTATATTTTCAAAAAAATAACACTCCCCCTGTACCATGTGACAGCCATCAGCCAATCACAAATGCATACACGTACCATGTGACAGCCATCAGCCATTCACAAATGCATACACACTTATTCTTGCACATGCCCAGTAGGAGCTGGTGACTCAAAAAGTTTAAATATAAAAAGACTGTACACGTTTAGTTAATGAAAATAAATTGGAAAGTTGTTTAAAATAGCTGCTTTATCTTAATAATGAAAGTTTAATTTTTAATGAGTGTCCCTTTAATTGACATTGGTACTACAAATAGCAATGTCCTTATTGCTATAGACTATAATTAACAGCATGAGTCCCTACTTCACTAACTTCAGAGCCCTCCTATTCAGCTGTCATACTATCCCTTCCCCACCTCCATCACAGTCTCCTTCATCTAATGATCTAATAATTTGAGACTAACCATATGCTATTTTCGCTTTTCCACCTGTATCTCCGTGTTCTTATCTATAGAAGATAGTTACAAAAATCAAGGTCATTATGAGGAACTTTGGTTCTCAGCACTACATAAAGTATCTCTGCTACATAGTGACAGCCATGATTTATGTATGCTAAATATTAACGATTATAATTTCTCCTCTCCATATATGTGTCACAGTTGCATATTGCCCCCACCCCGCTTCCTCATCTTAAAGGGACAGTTTACTTTAAAATAGTTTTTTCCTAAATGTGTTCCCCATGACTTTTTATACCAGCTGCAGCATATACAATGCATGAGAAATTGCTCATTTATGCTTCTTTTTGCAAAAGAAATAGCTGGATTTGCTCTTTAAAACCACAGCCCATAAAAATAGCCTAAGCTTGCTGATGGATCAGATATTGTTATCTTATCACTTAAATGCTTCCCTTTCATATCTCTGTACAATATTTAGAAAGAATAATTGCAAATTAACATTTTAGAGCTTTATCTCTTCCACTTCCCACTGTGAGTGCAATTTCTTCTGCTGTCTGTGTTTACATAGTTTCTCAATAGCCTATACCTAGGTATACAAACTTCAGTATAGGTAGGGAAACTACATGCTAAATTAGCTATTTCAATTGCTAATATAAAGGCTAAGGAGCTATTTGTAAACAAATGAATACATTCCAGCAGATAAAATGGATCATTGTGAACAATTTAAAGGAGAGAAAGTTTTTGGGTAAACTGTCCCTTTAATCACTTTGCTGCCTGGCTAATCTTTTTCCTCTCCTCAGACTCCCCTGGTGGTTTCAACCTCCCTTTTGACAATCCAACTTCCCCTAGAACAACAAAGCTTCTCCAGCTCACAACTTCTTAAAGGGACACTGAACCCAAATTTTTTCTTTCGTGATTCAGATTGAGCATGCAATTTTAAGCAACGTTTCTTATTTACTCCTATTATCAATTTTTCTTTGTTCTCTTGATATCTTTATTTGAAAAAGGCATCTAGGCTTTTTTTTATCAGCACTCTGGACAGCACTTTTTTATTGGTGGATTAATTTATCCACCAATCAGCAAGAACAACCCAGGTTGTTCACAAAAAATGGGCCGGCATATAAACTTGCATTTCAAATAAAGATACCAAGAGAATGAAGAACATTTGATAATAGGAGTAAATTAGAAAGTTGCTTAAAATTTCATGCTCTATCTGAATCACAAAAGAAAAAAAAAATTGGGTTCAGTGTCCCTTTAATGTCTATCACAATGGACCAATTCTCTCACTCATTAAAATGGACACACCCTTGATCTGATTTTCAGCTATAGATGCACTTTCTCTCACCAAACAAATTCCCATTTTCCTCTTTCTATCATCTCCTCACTTGCAGCCTCAAAACATTTCCTATTCTCCCACCAACTAACACCACACCACATTCCACAGGAAGTCATTAGATCCTCAACTTCTCTCAAATGCTCTTAAATATCTGCCATCTCCTCCTTTTCCTTCCCTGACCACACACTCATCCTCAGCCCTGGCATACTCCTCTAACATCCTACCTACACAAATGTTCTCGCAATCCTGAGTAACATTGTAAAAAGTATCACTGCTCATCTGACTTACTTCATTCACTGCAAGTTCACCATTCACTCTTACTACCCTACCCATAACCTCTCTAAGCGGGGTTACTTTTTCTACTCAGGGTTACTTTTTCTACTCTTATCTCTACTTCAAACCCAAAACATCTGTTCTTATTCCCTTCTCCGCCTACTCCCTCCTCCTATTACAACATCTCTCTCAGCTCAAGATTTTGCCTGCCAATTCAACAACAAAATTGCCTCAGAAATTAAATAAACTTTCACCCCATGAGTAATCTCCGGTAGTAAGCAATAGTAATAATATACAAATAGCTCTGCAAAATGATTTTGAGTAGACAGATCAGATGGACCTGAAACCTGCACTAATAAAAGGATTTCCTGCATTAGGATTGTACACATTCTGCCCACACCTATTTATACACTGGCTGCTACGTCCCACCAGCACCAGCAGCCACTGCACCTGCTGCATCAATGGTAATTCTGTCCATGCCCACAAACATCCAACACCCCTCTCATATACACAAATTCAGCTCCTTTGTCCCCTGTTACTGAGGATGAAGATTCTGCCCTTATATCCTCTTATCTCCCTACCTGTCCTCTCAATCCCATCTCCTTACAACTACTAACCTCCCTCTTGCCCAGAGGCGTAACTAGAATTCACAGGGCCCAGGTGCAAGAATCTAAGACGGGCCAGTGGAACAAATAGAGAGGACTTTCAGTCATGAAGTATAAAATACTTCATGCTGAAAGTTTCTTTATTTGTTTGAAGTGTTCGCCTCACTGAGCTCCTCAAGCAGCCCACGGCAGAATGCTATTTTGCAGAGAGGTGACGTTTCCACCTCTTAGCAAATAGCTGTAAGCCTGATAGCCTGCACGGCTTTTGGTTTAGAGATGAAAACCTCACATTTCAGCAAAATAGCATTCTGTTGTGGGCTGCCTGAGGTGCTCAGCAAGCCGATCGTTTCAAGCAAATAAAGGAACTTTCAGCATGAAATATTTTATACTTCATGACTGAAAGTCCCCTTTATTTGTTCCACAGGTAAATCGTGAGAATTTACCATCACTTTAATAGCCACATTCTATTGTAAAGGGACTTTAAGCAGCCAATCAGGATGCTTGTCCGGGCACTTGCAAGGGAGCATGCATCTAGCATGTGTAGGCACAGTCACTTAATTTCTCTCTGCAGTTTAAGGAAGTTTACTATGAAATCTAATGAGATTATTGTGAACTCAGCACTAATGATGTTGATTGTCCGTTGTGTTTTACCATGCAGATGCCAGTAAAAGGGGTAGCTGAAGAATAACTGCTCACAGATCACTTGTTCTGGTGATCTGAAAAAATATTCAAGTAAAATATCTTCTTTTTTTTACATAGATGCTTGTGTGATAATTTCTAGACCGCTTTTACAGATGTACTGTGTCATTCCTAAGTGATTTAGCATATGGATAATGTGTCCCTTTAATGTTCTTAAAGGGACCATGTCCTTCTTCATCCAGGGCCAAGCCAGCATGGAGCAGGACGGGCGACCGCGGAGCCATGGAGCGTGGAGGATCCTCTTCGTACGATCGCCGCCGTACACTGAATAGTGAATTCAAGGTACGCATTTAAATATGGCATACCTTGCATTCCTATTGGCTGATAGGATTTTTCAAATTCAAATCAGCCAATAGGATAAGAGCTACTGAAATCCTATTGGCTGATTTGAACAGCCAATAGGATTTCAGTAGCTCTCATCCTATTAGCTGATTTGAATTTACAGAATAAAATCAGCCAATAGGAATGCAAGGGACCCCATATTTAAACGCATACCTTGAATTCACTATTCAGTGTACGGCGACAATCGTACGAAGAGGATCCTCCACGTTCTCCGAGGTCGCCCGTCCTGCTCCGCGCTGGCTTGGTCCTGGATGAAGAAGGACGTGGTCCCCGCTTGGAAGAAGATGTCGGCAGCTTGGAAGAAGACTTCACCGCCAGGAACAGGACCTTCTCCGCCGGACTTCGGGAACGGTGAGTAGTACCTATTCGGGGGTTAGAGTTAGGATTTTTTTTTTTAGATTAGGGATTTATTGGGCACTCTTAAAAGAGCTGAATGCCCTTTTAAGGGCAGTAAAAGAGCTGAATGCCCTTTTATAGGGCAATGCCCATACAAATGCCGCTTAAGGGGCAATGGGTTGTTTAGGATTTTTTAGTGTTAGGTTTTTTTATTTTGGGGGGTTTGTTGGGTGGTGAGTTTTACTGTTAGAGGGCGGAATTAGTATTTTTTATTTATATAATAATTTTTTATTTGAAATATACATGTCAATAACAAAAGCTTTTACAGGATAGGCATTAGAGGCACCATAGTATTTGCCATGAAATCCAGAATGTCCATATTCTTATATTGTCCTTATAGATTTATGGCAATGATTGGAGTTAGTATTTTTTAAAGGTAAAAGAGCTGTTTAACTTAGGGCAATGCCCTACAACCCTTTTAAGGACTATTGGTAGTTTAGCATTAGATTAGGGTTTTTTTTTTATTTTGGGGGGCTTTTTTATTTTCATAGGGATTAGGTTTATTTTTTTATTTTGGATAATTTTGTTTATTATTTTCTGTAATGTTAGACTTTTATTTTTGTTAATTTTAGATTAATTTATTTTAATTTAATCTTAGGTTTATTTTTCTTAGTACTGTTAGGATTTATTATTTTGATTGTAATTTAGCATTTTATTATTTTATGTAATTTGGGGTTAATTTAGTGGGTGTTAGGTTAGGGGCTTAGTAATTAAATTTGTTATTTACGTTGTGGTGATAGATTTATAAGGTTTATTGCAATGTGGGTGAATGGCGGATTAGGGGTTAATACATTTATTAGGTAGTTTGCGATGTTGGGGTTGGCAGATTTATGGGGTTAATACTTTAATTAGGTAGATCGTGATGTGGGTGAATGGCGGATTAGGGGTTAATACATTTATTAGGTAGTTTGCGATGTTGGGGTTGGCAGATGTATGGGGTTAATACTTTAATTAGGTAGATTGTGATGTGGGTGAATGGCAGATTAGGGGTTAATAATTTAATTAGGCATATTGCATTGTGGGGGGTTGTCGGTTTAGTGGTTAATATATTTATTATTAGTTGCAATGTGGGGGGATTGCGAATATAGGGGTTTTACGTGTCGGGTTTATTTTTGGGAGGCGGGTTAGACTTTTAAGGGAGATGATTTTTTTTTATTTTTTTAGGCGCCGGCAGTTTCTTAGGTGCCGTAAGTCACTGGCGACTCCATAAATTTGTATTTACGCACATTTCTGGACATCGCTAGTTTATCCGACTTACGGCACTTTATGAACTGCCGGTATGGTTTATGTGATACCCCGATGTGAGAGGTGAAATTACGGGTGGCCTAGGTTTCAGCAGTTATGCTGAAGCCTGCGCCACATATGTAATCTCACCCTAAATCTTTTTTTGAATAAAGTGTTGTCACACAGCTTTTTGTAACAGTTTACAATAATTATGTCAACCACTAGAGGGCAGTCAAATCCTCATAAAAAGGATTACAGACTTGAGCTAAAATAAATGCAATAGCTCTATTGTTATAAAGAATCAAAATGTCTGGGCAAAAGACATATTTAATTGAAAGAGGTTCACCACTACACCATCTATGCTCATATAACCATCCTTTTGTCATTGTGTACAATGGCTCGGGGTCAGGATACAAATAAACACATCTAGTGTATTTATCATAAAGCTAAAACTATAGTGTGTGTGTATATATTATATCTATATATATCTATCTATCTATCTCTATATATATATATATATATATATATATATATATATATATATATATATATATATATATATATACACACATACACACACACACACGTTTACAGCACTCAGTATTTAACATTTTCGACCTTTTGTTTTAGCAATGTTTGTATATAGTGGTGGTGAATATCTTCTCTTAAAATTGTTAACCTTTCAGATACCATGGTAAGCAATTAAAGGGACATATTACTCAGATATTTTGTATAATGTATATGAAAGAGTAGCATATAAGCACATTACTAAAAGTAACGTAAAAGCTGCCTGAATGTATAACTAACAGAAAAATGCATGTTTGTGTACAACTGATACCTCTCTGTTGGTATCTGACCACTGGCTGGCTAATAGGGAGAAAATGTATGAGTAACTCTCCAGGACCCATATAGGGCTAGATTACAAGTGGCGTGCCAACTGTTGCATACAAGCGATATCGGATTTTTGCTTGTGTTAGAAATAGTGCAAGTATTACAAGTTGAAAGTAAACAAGATCTGATTAGCGCAAGTGAAGCCCTTGCGTAAAGGGAAGTGTTTTTTTAAAAAAAAAGTTGCACTAAACAAAACAAATACATTTTAAAGTATAGTTACACTCATATAAACACTATTATAGAAAAATGATTTATATAAATATAAAAAAAAAGAATTAAAAAAGGTATATGACAAGGTGTTTGAATGGAAAGGGCTATAATGGGGATATATATATATATATATATATATATATATATATATACACACACACACGTACATATAAATGGCCATACATGTGTATGTATATATATATATATATATATATATATGTGTGTGTGTGTGTGTGTGCGCGCGCATGTGTGTGTGTATACATATGTATTTGTGCTTTACAGTATATTTAAGTGTACATATTTGACATTCCAATATTCTTTACATAAACTAGAATGTTATTTTTATTGTAATATTGGAAATAGTTACAACCCCCCAAATCCAGAATTCCAAAATCAATACTTATACTGAAATCCAAACTTTTTCATTGATTAAAAAAAAAATAATAATAAAAAAAATATTTTTTCCCCACCTGTAAGTCACAATCTTCTCTGCCTGAGTCTTTTGTTTGGTTGTTGTGTGTCAAATGCAAATTACATACTATATTTATTTTAAACAACATTTATTACTTTTCTGATTACAGTACTATCTTTCTAAAGGGTACTATGTACACAAAAGTAATAACAATTCTATAAAACTACCTTTAGCTTACAGGTATAAGCTATATTATGACCTGTAAATATTGCCTAAATAACACTAGATATTGTTGTTTTATCCCCTCTCAAAACTGTCCTGTTTTAAAGATGGAAATATTCCAAAATCCAAACAATTTTTTTCGGTCCCAAGCAGATTGGATAAAGAGTTTTCTATCTGTACATATTTGTATATATATCTGTATATACCTATACCTGCATATCTATAGCTAGAGATATATAGATCAGATAGATATAGAAACGTATATTTAAAAATAATTCAAAATTTTTGTTTGTGAAGAACATAGATATATAAAAATATGCATAACGTGCATTGGGGTTTGCGCTTTAGGTCTAACACGGTGCACATTGTTTTATTGAAATATTAAATATTTTTAAAATTATGAAAAATTATTATACATACTGTAAAAAAATTCTAAACAATCCATATATGTATATATGTATATATATATATATATATATAATTTTTTATATATATATTTTTATATATAGCATGTATCTTTTTTTTTTTTTTTTTAAACTATTAAATATTTATTTATATTTATATCAAATAATGTTAATGTAAAATAGATATCTATACTTCTATAGGAATAGATATACAGGTGTGTGTATGTATATATATATATATATATATATATAAATAAGTATTTACAATAAAAATTACATTGTTATGAAGTGAAGAACACTGGAATATGACATATTCATCACTCCTATTGAGTTATTTTGCAAGCGGTAGGTATAAGGTTAATTTCTTCTGCACTCTTCATTGACTTCTATGGGGGGGGGGAGTTAACAAGGTCTCTATATCGCAAACTGTTTTGGTTCTGCTCGTGCGCAAACTTTTTATTTTCAATTTGTAATACACTTGCAACCTGATGTGCGCAAAATGCTCGAGCGGGAGCGTTAAATAGCACGCTACCTGTAATGTGGTCCTTAATGGGCAAACTACCTGATTGATTTTATTGGACGCCTGGCTAAAATTTAAGACAGTATTAAGAAAGGTTTATGTTTTTAAATTATCATTAAATTGATTTATGTTAAATTATGCAATTTAATTTGTACTTTGGATAGCTTAAAGGGACAATCTACTTGAAAATGTTTATTCTTTTAAAAGATAGATAATCCCTTTATTACCTATTCCCCAGTTTCGCATAACCAACACTGTTATATTAATATACTTTTTACCTCTATGAGTACATTGTATCTAAGCCTCTGCAGACTGCCCCTTAGTTTAGTTCTTTTGACAGAATTGCATTTATCAGTGCTGACTCACAAATATCTCTACGTGATTGAGCACAATGTTATCTATATGGCACACAAGAACCAGCGCTCTCTAGCTGTGAAAAACTGTCAAAATGCACTGAGATAGGAGGCTGCCTTCAAGGGCTTATAAATTAGCATATGAACCTTCCTAGGTTTAGCTTTCAACTAAGAATATCAAGAGAACAAAGAAAATTTGATAAAAGTAAATCAGACTTTTTTTTTAAATTACATGCTCTATCTGAATCATGAAAGTTTAGTTTAGATTAGACTGTTTCTTTAAGTTACTTTTATAAATAACAGAAAATTTTATAAATTTGCAAAGTATTAAACTTTCCCACTCGGTTACTTCATAATGATACCTGGCTGGCAAAACTTTTTGTGGAGAATACTGCAGTCACTTTCAGGGATAGGCACGAGCCAAGGCTGTGGCGGACATTTTCTAAAGTAAAGACCTTTAGTGAAGGACACCAAGGTACATTTACAATTAAAACTATTATTTTATAGTGCTGAATTTTATTATACTGATGAAGATACCACTGTCCTATAACCAGCCCTTGTCTGGCTATACGCATGTGCCAGTGTCACTACTGTGTCATTATATAGTGCTGGGTGTTATTATACTGATGCAGATACCACTGACCCTATAACCAGCCCTTGTCTGGCTATACGCATGTGCCAGTGTCACTTCTGTGTCTTTGTATAGAGCTGGGTGTTATACAGATGCAGAAGATACACATCCAGTATTTCACTCATGCTTTATTTATTCCATAACTTATCACCCAATATCGCTAGCAGTCTCTTGACAAGCCACTAATTTTATTCACAATAAATATTTTCCCTTTCCTATTATTTAATCAGAAAGAAAATATATACTAAGGTTATGATTCACAACCTTACTATAGCTTTTCTTTCTATTTAAATACTACTTATAATAAACCTCAGGTGCTGGTTAAAGTGCTTTACCTTTGCATATAAAGCTCCAAGGACACAGTGGCAGCTTGTTTCTTGAATCTTCCCTCTCTCTCTTTCTCACTCAGAGTCATTTTCTGGTACTAAGCGGCATCATGTGCGAGTGGCCACAACCCTGCAAAATGTGGTGCCGCATGTATTAAGGAGGAGTCAGGACCAGTATTTATCTGTCTTTCTCCTCCCTCCCCACAGCAAAATGGACGGCGGACATTGCAAGGGCCAGTCACGGACACCAGTGTCCGTATACGGACACCGTGCCTATCCCTGGTCATTTTAACCATGTTGGTATACACAGCACCCTTAAAGGAATATTTAAAGGAACTCTGTTATCTAAAACCAAGTTCATACTGGTAGTGATAAAGGGACATGAAACACAAATATTTTTTCTTTTATGATTCAGAAAGAGCATGCAATTTTAAACAACTTTCTAATGTACTTCTATTATCTAATTTACTTCATTCTCGTGATACCCTTTGCTGAAAGGCATATCTAGATAGGTTCAGAAGCTGCTAAATGGTGGCTGCACATAGATGCCTCATGAAATTGGCTCACCCACGTGCATTGTTATTTCTTCAACAAAGAATATCTAAAGAATTAAGCAAATTAGTTAATAGAAGTAAACTGGAACGTTGTTTAAAATTGTGTTCTCTATCAGAATCATGAAAGGGTTTAGTGTCCCTTTAAGGGGTCAATAAACGCCTTGAAATTTAATATAAAAGCCTTAGCTATGTGTAGTAAAACAACTTTGCACTATACTTAAAAAAAGCACATTGCAGACTTCTCAAGGCTAACCATGCTACACTTCCCCCTAATGCAGCCTTGATGGGCTCCTCCAAATATGGCAAGTGGTGGGTAGACTTGATACTAAAAAGCAATTAACGTGTCTACACTTGACGCATATGTTATTTTATAGCAAGTCAGCAGACATACAGCTAGATTACGAGTTGTGAGTTAGGGTAAAAAAGCAGCGTTAAGAGGTCCCAACGCTGCTTTTTTACGCCCGCTGGTATTACGAGTCTTGCAGGTTTAGGGTGACCGCACACTTCTTTGGCCTTACCGCAAAACGACTTATGTAAACTTCGTAAAGTCTTTTTTCTATGGGACTTCCATAGCGCTGATATTACGAGTCTGTCCTGGGAGGCCAAAAAGTGAGCGGAACACCCTACCCTGTCAAAAGTCCTAACGCATTTAAAAGTCAGTAGTTATTATTACAACGCTGTAGCATAAAACTAAAGTGCTCAAAAGTACACTAACACCCATAAACTACCTATTAACCCCTAAACCGAGGCCCTCCCGCATCGCAAACACTAAAATAAAAATTTTAACCCCTAAACTAGGGGTTAAGGGCTATTATTGGTAGTTTAGTTTAGGCTAGGGATTTTTTTTATTTTGGGGGCCTTTTTTATTTTAATAGGGCTATTAGATTAGGTGTAATTAGTTTAAGTTTCTGTCATTTGTTTATTTTCTGTAATTTAGTGTTTGTTTGTTTTTGTACTTTAGCTAATTTAATTTAGGTAATTGTATTTAATTAAGTTAATTTATTTAATTGTAGTGTAGTGTTAGGTGTTAGTGTAACTTTAAAGTTGTATTTATTTTAGCTAGGTAGTTCGTAAATAGTTAATAACTATTTAGTAACTATTCTACCTAGTTAAAATAAATACTTGCCTGTGAAATAAAAATAAACCCTAAGCTAGATACAATGTAACTATTAGTTATATTGTAGCTATCTTAGGGTTTATTTTACAGGTAAGTATTTAGTTTTAAATAGGAATAATTTAGTTAATGATAGTAATTTTATTCAGACTTATTTAAATTATATTTAAGTTAGTGGGTGTTAGGTTTAGGGTTAGACTTAGGTTTAGGAGTTAATAACTTTAATATAGTGGCGGCAACGTTGGGGGCGGCAGATTAGGGGTTCATACATATAATGTAGGTGGCGGTGGTGTCCAGAGCGGCAGATTAGGGGTTAATAATATAATACAGGTATCGGCGATGTCGGGGGCGGCAGATTATGGGTTAATAAGAGTAAGATTAGGGGTGTTTAGACTCGGGGTTCATGTTAGGGTGTTAGGTGTAAACATCAATTTTATTTCCCCATAGGAATCAATGGGGCTGCGTTAAGGAGCTTTAAGCTGCTTTTTTGCAGGTGTTAGACTTTTTTTCAGCCGGCTCTCCCCGTTGATTCCTATGAGGAAATCGTGCAAGAGCACGTACGACCAACTCACCGCTGACTTAAAGTGAATGTAAAGTCAGCTTAATGACTAAGGTTCTCTGTAACAGTTGTTTATAAAAAACTGGAGTTTCATTCATAAATTTGTAAATATTTAAATATATACCTTTATTTTTAATAATTTATGTTGTTTCCCGTTATTCTCATCCTCCACCCGGCATTCGCGCTCCGTCCGTGTTGATTATAATGGACGTCTTCCAAGCCAATAACGGCTCTAACCACAGGGGGACCCAACCCCTTAGGATGACGTAATGATTCCTTCTTGCGCTTGCGTTCTATTCTGGTTCTCAGCTCGTTAGCGTAAGCGAGTGCACATTTCGCGCATGCGCAATAGACTAGTATACAGATTTTTTTTTAGTATAGTAGTATAGACTAGTATACAGAGTATTTTACTTCTAATTGGCGGTATTACAGGCTGCGGGTAGGAGATCCTGTCCTTCGCTTCGCAACAATAGTATTCATTGAATGTACTGATTCAATGAATACTATGTTGTTTGACAGCGGAAACAGGAGTAACGCATGCGCAATGGCAGACTTAAACGGGAGCGCGCATTGCCGATACGTAAACAGCGGGTGGGACCGCTGTATACGTAATATGGAGGAGAATAAGGAAACAGTGAGTGGGAGGAGCGGGTAAAGTAAATGAACGATATTTACTATATAAAATTAAAAACAAATTAATAGTTTTATTAAAAAATTATATTGGCGGTATGCTTAATAGGATGATTGTCTACATAAATATATCATCCATACCGGAAAAATTGACATTCACTTTAAGCAGCACTGGTATTGGAGTGCGGTAATGAGCAAAATTTGGCTCAAGGCTCACTTCTTGCCTTTTAACGACGAGTTTCTGAAAACTTGTAATACCAGCGCTGCATGTAAGTGAGCGGTGAGAGAAAACTGCTCGTTAGCACCGCACAGCCTCTAACGCAAAACTCTTAATCTAGGTGATATTTTGTAATTCCAAACATTTGCAACATTTTCAGATGGTGTAAACAATACTGACTTACGTTTTCCACCTGGTTCACTTTCCTTTTCATTTTACAACTGCACAACATTTTATTTGTCAGGTGCTACTCTCCCATTAACTAGATTTTCAGAGTATGTTGCTTAGCAACTGTAACAAGATGGTGTAAAAAATGTTTCTGCACTTTTAACCTTCGTCTGTGATTGACTCTGAAGATGCAATAGACGCACATACAGTATATTTAAAAAAAAATAATTTACACTTGTGAGACTCCTTCGTTTAGTTAATATATTGTTTCTTCATGGTTTTAAACAACTTTTATATATAAATTATGAATCATTACAATCATATATGTTTTTAATATATTAAATAAGAGGAACCTATTATATATATATAAAATATTAGTTGATATAATTACTTATTCATATTACTTAATTGAATATGTGCGTATTTTACATGTTTTAAATGCGTTCTACATTTTGAAATATCCTTTGTAAAGGGCATTTTAATACTTTATACCTAGGAGAATGAGATGTAACGCCGAGCCCATTAAGGACCACATATGAAAGCCATTAATGAGCTCAATGTGAACTGTGCACAATTATAATTTTTCAGCTCCCACAGACTTGAATAAGAATTGAAAAAAGCTTCAGCGGCTGTAGTTTGGAGAGTTTAAAAATTCTTGCCTCTTAGCCACCAATCAGCAAGCGTTATCCAGGTTCTGAACCCAAAATGTGCTGGCTCCTATGCTTACATTCCAGCTTTTTCAAATAAAGATACCAAGAGAACGAAGGAGAATTGATAATAGGAGTAAATTAGACAGTTGCTTAAAATTGCCTGCTCTATCTGAATCATGAAAGTTTAATTTTGACTAGACTATTCCTTTAAATGTAACTTTCACTAATTAATAACTATTGAAGAAGCATGGTCAGGTCAACTAACTGCTCATAATGAATTCATACATTACCGATTAACGCAAAATATACTAATTATTGAAAAGGCTTTATCCTGTGATAGATTAAAAGGAGATTATAGGAAAGGTCTGTAATATACACTTGTTTTTAAATAAAGACTGTTTGCCTTTTTTTTAGCTTGGGAGCCTTCTGAAACTACCCATGTGTGAAAGTCTGACACTGTAGTGGGTGAACATGGAGCGTGTGTACAATCAACGATATATTAAACACGTTGAACTATTTTATTTTGTTCAGAGTAGACGTGCACAGCGGATAAATTCGGTTCGGTTCGGACCGATTCAGGTTTTTTTAATTTAGTTTCGGATCAATTCAGATTCAAATAAATTTGGATGTATTCGTTTCGGATTCAATTCCTAAATTCGGAAGTTTGGTATGTGTTATGTTGATTCAAATGGTTCCAAATTACACAAACGGAATTATTTCACTGTTCTATCTCACTAAATCTCACTTAAAGGGACACTGAACCCAATTTTTTTCTTAAATAATTCAGATATAGCATGCAATTATAAGCAACTTTCTAATTTACTCCTAGTATCCATTTTTCTTTGTTCTCTTGCTATCTTTATTTGATAAATAAGACAGCTAAGCTTTTTTTTGTTCAGCACTCTGGACAGCATTTTTTTTATTGGTGGATGAATTTATCCACCAATCAGCAAGGACAACCCAGGTTGTTCACAAAAAATGGACCGGCATCTAAACTTACATTCTTGCATTTCAAATAAAGATACCAAGACAATAAAGAAAATTTGATAATAGGAGTTAATTAGAAAGTTGCTTAAAAATTCATGCTCTATCTGAATCATGAAAGATAAAATTTGGGTTCAGTGTCCCTTTAATTTTTTATACTGAATTGTGATTAGTCCATGGGCATTCGAATGTAACAAATAAATCCAAACTAATTCGGATATATTTGTTACAAATGCATTCGGATTAGTTTAGTTTCATTGCTAGGGTAATTCGGAAATTCAAACAGATTTGAATCTCCAAATTTGGCAAATTCGTCAGAATTTCGATTCAGAATAAAACGCACATGTCTAGTTCAGAGCTTTTTTTATCTTTTCATTTTTAACTACGTGGAATAAATCTTCTGAAATCTGGCACTTGACTCCCTGGGAGTTATATTTCATTTTAGTGCTTCTCTTGTGTTTAACAAACTGTGCTATTGTTTTTCCTTGCTTACAGCAACTCACTCAGAATATAGAGCTGGAGTTTTAACCCCTGCCAGACCTGCACCACCTATTATAAGCATCACATAAACAGTACTGACCCATAAATTAACAGAGAGTAACAAATATAGGACAGGGGTGTCTACAGTTTAGTGAATGGATCTGCTGTTCGGGAAGTTTGTTATGTGATTTACTAATAAATGTGTTAAAGGGATACTGAACCCAAAAAAGTGATTCCGCACAAGAATATTGGTCCTGTGTTAAAAGATCAATGCTTAAAGGGATACTGAACCCAATTTTTTTATGTAATGAATCAGATAAAGTATGTCATTTTAAGCAACTTTCTAATTTACTCTTATTTTTCTTTGTTCTCTTGCTATCTTTATTTAAAAAGCACGGATGTAAGCTTAGAAGTCGGCCCATCTTTAGTTCAGAATCTGGATTATGCTTGCTGATTAGTGGCTAAATGTAGTCATCAATCAGCAAGCGCTACCCAGGTGCTGAACTAAAAATGGCCCGGCTTCTAAGCTTACATTCTTGCTTTTCAAATAAAGATATCAAGAGAACAAAGAAAAATTGATAATAGTAGTAAATTAGAAAGTTGCTTAAAACTGCATGCTCTATCTGAATCATGACAGAAAAAAAAATAGGTTTCATATCCCTTTAAGCATTGATCTTTTAACACAGGACCAATATTCTTGTGCGGAATCACTTTTTATTTCTTTTTAAGCTGAGGCCACTGTAGTGGTGCAGATTATACTTTCACAAAACAAAATTTAAAGTGATATTAAACAGTAAATAAACTCTATGCGGTAGATTTATTAAAGGTCGAGCGGACATGATTCGCTGTAGCCAATCATGTCCGCTCGACCTCGCTAAATGCTGACAGCATACGCTGTCAGCATTTAACATTGCAAAAGGATTTCTTGTAAAATGCTTGTGCAATGCTGCCCCCTGCACACTTGCGGCCAATCATCCTGTAACAGATCGGATTGATTTTAGTCCGCCACCTAAAAGGTCTTGCAACCACTGCTTAACTTCCGGATGGGCGTATAAAGCAGCATCCACTACTTAATAAATCCACCCCTAAATATAAAAATGTTTTCAAAGCAAAACATTAGCCTGAGAATAATATATAAATGTGTTTTCTTTCCCATGACATGGAGAGTCCACAACATCATTCCAATTACTAGTGGGATATTCAACTCCTGGCCAGCAGGAGGAGGCAAAGAGCACCCCAGCAAAGCTGTTGAGTGTAACTTCCCTTACCCATAATCCTCAGTCATTCTCTTTGCCTTTGTCAATGGAGGATATTGTGAAGAGGGTGTCTGAAGATATTTAATCCTTTTATGGATTAGGGGCTATGCTGTGTCTATGTCAATCTCTTTAGTAAGAGTAATGGTGGCTGTTAGCAGTTAGAAAGCGGCAAGGTTGTCTTTGCTTTATTTCTAACATTATTGCTACCCCTTCATATAAAGCCAGGGTTGCTTACTCTGTTCTTTCTTTTACATTCAGGTCCCTGTCAGCGGCCGGATGAAGCCGACAGACCTGCAGCTGCTGTAAATGCTCCAAAAAGCAGGAAGACCCTAGAGGGTAAGTCCTTTATTATATATTTCTTTGCAAGTGAAAGGAAGAGAACAGACAAGCAGGGACCTGGTGGGGCATGTTACCCTCAGAAGGGATTTTGTATCTTATTAAAGCTATCTCCTCAAAGGTTGGGAGATTTCGCCGCGGAGCAGATTCCTGGGCTGATCCATTGAACGTTTTACGTGTTTTTTTGCTGCCTCTATAGCCTTTTTAAGGGTCAGTACATGGAGACCCAGGCTTATTATATATGGGGACTGTGTATATACATAAATTCACTAAAGATATGGCTTATACTCCATATAGTGAAACTAATTATTTACAGGGGTTCCCTATGGATGACGGATCTAATTACCCATGTATTACTCTGTTAGACTGCACATAATAATTATTGTTAGGATCGTTGGTACGATCAATATTTTTTATGTCTACCCTCATGTCCGGGTAAGGTAAGCGGTTACATCTGGGCAGATAGCATAATCTACTGCTGTTTCTTTCGCACCCTTTTAAACAATGGCGCTCTTCTCCTCAGGAATAACTGAGAGCAGTAATGGATTTAGGAGTGCCTAAGTCATTTAGCTGCCTTGTCGACGTTGTGAAATGTAAGCGGTTACAATACACTTGAGATGCACAGTTAAATCTAAAATTATCCGGCTTTGGCTTGAGATCTTGGTTGGGTCCGTGTCTGCAGCGTCTTCAAGAGAGGCTGATATCTTCCCCCCACACACATTTTTGTTTATGAGATCAACCGTTAGCGGCAAGGGGCTGTTTATTTTGTATGGGGCCAAGAACTTAGTTGTACTCTCTACCAATTTCTCAGGTTCGAGCCGGACATTCTCATGGGATTGGTTCTTTTCCCATAGGTTATAAGCTCCGTAATAACTTCTATGCATATATGGCTAGGCTGTATGGGGATTGTTATGTTAATATGGCGGCAATGTGACGCACTTTGGTATTTGTTAGTTTTAAGCGCTTTCCAGCTTGTTAACCTTTGCTTTTTGGAAGTTTTCTCTTGAGCACTTTACCCCTGCTCCCTTTATTCAGTTGGAGCATATTTCCCTATTGTCCCTGTTTTCTTCTTGTGCCGTTTAAGACTCAATGTATGGGGGTATGCATTCCTTGTTGTAGGAATTTTTTCGGGAATCTTTTCTTAAAGGATGTAATTCATCTTTTTTTCAGTTATTCTGTGTAATCTGAGGTCTGTAGCTGTAGGCTTGACTGAACCTAATTTTCTGTCCATTTTTATAGTGGACTTACTAGATAATACAGTCAATTTTATCATTTGTCATTTTTTACTGATATTCAGGAATTTTCGGCTCTTTGGTGCCACCCAGTGGCATTTAAGAGTTATGTTTTATATTTTCAAACTGAGGTATTACTCCTTAAAATGAGTTTTCAATCTGTACAGTATTATCTGTATATAAGCTTTGTTTTATCCTTTAGGTTAGAACAGGGGTGTCCAAACTTTGCTCTCCAGAGGTTTTGGAACTACATTTCCGATGATGCTCAGCCAGCATTTTATCTAGCTGAGCATCATGGGAAATGTAGTTCCAAAACCTCTGGAGAGCAAAGTTTGGACACCCCTGGGTTAGAACATCTGTCTTAATGTTTTAATTCCCATTTTATCGGATATTCTGATCTCCTATATTATGTGGGTTTCTGCCTGAACTTTGCTGCTATCTCAATTGGTAGCACTTTGATGAGTTACAGGGTATGAGACCAGTCAGATTTCAGACTAGACCCCTGCTCTAGTTTACCTTTATAAAGGGTTTGGAAGAGTTTCTCTTTTAACAGGGTTTTTTGCCACAATTTTGTGGCAATTTAATATATACTTCTTAACTTATTTTTATTACACCCTGGATTGATCTCCAAGTCAGATCAATTAGATTTTTCTTGGACGTCCAGTGTTCAGGATCTTGTCATCTTATGGTGACATTTTCCCTCTTTATATTCCAGGAGCATGAGTGGAGTATTTTAGAGCAATCTTATTGTTCTGGGTGTTCTCAGGACTCTAAATTGCTTGTTCCTGATAAATAATTTTTTTATTGAAAATGTATACATTTGGAAGACATGATTTCAGACTCTGTTTCATGTCTGGGGACATTTCCTATGGTCATAGAATTATGCAGTATATTTAAGGTCTAGTGCTTTTTCACTAAGATTTATTTGATCATCACTCTTATATTGAGGTGATTTATGTCCTTCTTTATAAAGGTTTGGCTTATGGTATCATACATATTTTTTGGCGTTCTTAGGAACTCTATCGTTTTTGATGTCCATGATTGGGTTTTTTGGACTCATCTTATTTCTCCTATGGAGGGATTTCTGATAGTGTTTGAGTTATCCAATAATTGTCTTAAATATTTTCGAATCTCTTTACTAGTTATCTCACATTTTTCAGTATATATATATATATATATATATATATATATATATATATATATATATATATATATATTGTACTTTAATCTTCTCATCATAAGAAGAAAATTTATTTTCTTCTACGGTGCCTTCCTAGATAATATTAGGTTAGGATCTTATATCTACAATTTGGGAAATTTCGTACAAATTTTTTTTTGGTTGCCTGGCCCGTTGCATGGACTCTTTGTAACATTTTACCTGGTCAATATCTCGGTTTAGACCTCATCTTTTCATCTAGCAAAGTCTCAGAAAGTGTCCCACACTGGCTTAGTGCTAAACTTTAAAGACTTGTAAGCTGAAGGTTGAGAGTTCAATTCCAGCTATGGATACATGTTCTTCACAGTGCATGTACTTTCAGGGATGCTGTTGTATTTTCTTCATTCCCAATGGATGAAAAGTGCATCTGGAATAGAGTTCCTTTGTTCCAGCTACAAGGGTGTGTTCTTAGGAAATTCTACATGGACAGGGAATCTCAGATTGTTCCTGACGGATGTCAGATATTTCTCTTTTACTTTCTTCTTGCTTCGTGACTTCTCTCCAGTCTGTTATTCATCCATCAGTGGCTCAATGCTTGGAGGTGATTGGTCTGATGACGTTTTCACCTCTTAGCCAATAGCAATGCGGTAAATCTGGCTTGGCGCCCATGGGAGCCAGATTTACCACACTGCTATTGGCTACCAGGTGAAAACGTCACCTCTTAGCTCAAATTTTTTTTAGCCGTGCTCTGCTGTAGGAGCTAAGAGCGGTGATCGATTGAATCAAATAAAGGAGCTTTCTACATGAAATATCATACTTCATGAATGAAAGTGCCCTTTATTTGTTTCAATAGTAAATCCTAGCGTTTGTAAAACGCTAGGATTTACTTTCACTTTAAGTTTAGAGCAATTTTCATGCCTTTACAGTTTGGTCTCAATTATCTTTAGTCCGGTTTATCAGATTCAAGTTGGACAGAATAACCTCAGTGGCTTACATCAACCACCAGGGAGGAACTCAGAGTTCCTTGGCCATGAAGGGGGTGACTTACATTCTGCAATGGGCGGAAGCTCACGATCGTCTCCTATCTGCCATCCACTTTCCAGGAGTGGACATTTGGGAGGCAGATTTTCTGAGCAGACAGTCCTTCCCGGGGAGTGGGCTCTCCATCCGGAAGTGTTCTCTCAGATAACCCTCAGGTGGGGGGTTTCAGAGTGGGATCTGATGGCGACCCATCAAAATGCCAAGGTTCCAAAGTACGGTTCAAGGTCAAGAGATCCTCAGGCCATTCTGATAGATGCTCTAACGGTTCTTTGGATGTTCTCACTGGCATATCTAGTAAGGATGTCATCTCTACCCCCTTGGAGGTTACCTTTGAGGAAGAAACTTCTAATTCAAGGTCCTTCCTCCATCCTAATCTGGATTCTCTGAAGCTGACTGCTTGGAGATGGATCGCCTAGTTCTGTCTTGATGTGGTTTTCCCGAAGCAGTCATTGATACTATGCTTCAAGCTCGCAAACCTGTTACTCACAAGAATTATCATAAAGCATGGCGTAAATATCTTTATTGGTGCGAATCCAAGGGTTTTTCCTGGAGCCGGGTGAAGATTCCCCGGATTTTGTCTTTTCTTCAGGATGGCCTGGAGAAGGATTTGTCGGTTAGTACTCTGAAGGGTCAAACTTCTGCATTATCTATCATTTTGCTTAAACGTCTGGCAGACTTACCAGATGTTCAAGCCTTTCTTCAGGTCCTGGTTAGAATTAGGCATGTGTTTAAACCTGTTGCTCCTCCATGGAGCCTTAATCTAGTTCTAAAAGTTTTGCAGCAGGCTCAGTTTGAGCTAATGCATGTTGATATAAAATTGTTATCTTGGAAGGTTTTGTTTCTATTTGCTTTTTCTCCCGTTGGCAGAGTTTCTAAGTTTTTAGCTCTGCAGTGTGATTCCCTGTACCTTATTTTTGATGCAGATAAGGCGGTCCTTCGTACTAATTTGGGTTTTCTACCTAAAGTGGTGTCGGATCAAAACAATCAGGAAATTGATGTTCCTTCTTTTTGTCCTAATCCTTCTTCTCATAAGGAACGTCTTTTGTATAATTTAAATGTTGTGCACGCTCTAAAAGTTTTACTTACAAGCTACTAAAGATTTTTGACAATTTTCTGCCCTGTTTGTTGTTTTCTCTGGAAAGTGTAAGGGTCTGAAGGCCACTTCTACTTCTCTGTCTCTCTGGTTGAGAAGTTTGATTTGTTTGGCATATGAGACTGCTGAACAGCAGCCTCCTGAGAGAATGACGGCTCATTCCACTTGGGCTGTCTCCTCTTTTTGGGCTTCCAAAAATTAAGCTTCTGTGGAACAGATTTACAAGGTGGCAACATGGTCCTCTCTGCTACTTTTTCCAAATTCTACAAATTGATACTTTTGCCTTGGCTGAGGCTTCTTTTGTGAGAAAGGTTCTTCATGCGGTGGTGCCTTCCGTTTAGGTCCTCCTGCCTTTTTCTCCCTCCCTGTTCATTCCGTGTCCTCTAGCTTGGGTATTAGTTCCCACTAGTAATTGGAATGACGTCGTGGACACTCCATGTAATAGGAAAGAAAACAAAATTTATGCTTACCTGATAAATTTCTTTCTTTCCAGGCATGGAGAGTCCACGACCCCGCCCTCTTATTAATTATAATTTGGCAGTTTTTTGGTGTAAAGCTCAGGCACCTTTTCACCCTTGTGTTTCTTCTTTTTCCATTTTCCTTTGGATGAATGACTGGGGATTATGGGTAAGGGAAGTTACACTTAACAGCTGTGCTGGAGTTGAATATCCCACTAGTAATTGGAATGACGTTGTGGACTCGCCATGTCCGGAAAGAAAGACATTTATCAGGTAAGCATAAATTTAGTTTTTTTAAATTATAGTACCCAGTATATCCATCATTGTCAAGTGTAAAGGTTTTATTTCTATAAAGTAATTGGTGCCACCATTTTATAATCTAGGCATTCCCCTTATCTACCTTTTCTGCTGACATATATAAAACATGCAATACTAATATGAAGACTCCAGCCTTCCTAAAAAGGACCTTTTTTGTTTTATTGCAGGGTCCACATGAATGAAAAAAATATGTATAGTTCATGATTAAGGGCCTATAGTAGGCCCAAAACGCATTTTTTTCTCTCCTATGGACCCTGCTATAAAACAATAAAGGTAAAAATTTTTTAGCAAGGCTGGAGTCACCGTGTTTGTATGCAGAGGTTTTACTTGGCAGTCTTGACCTCCGTGCCTGCAAGTATGTGTACTGTTTTTCAACTTGCATACAACATGCAATACAAGTGGGTGTGTAAACAAGGCTGTGTGGCATAGAGGTTTGTTAAAGTTATTATCTAAAAGGTTTTCCACACAGTCTTGTTTACACACTCTTTTATTGTCTGCTTTATATATGTGCTTAACTTTCTTTAGCAAAAGAGATAAAGGGAAAACAGGTTACAACATGGTGACATCCATTACTTTTTAGAAACCCTACAGAACTGAAAAAACCTCAAGAATTTTCTAAGTTAAATTACAGGAAAAGAGGACAAAATAAATTAAAGTATATTAGAAAGTTTTTTTTTACTACACACAATTAAACATTTTATATATCAAACTGTTAAATGTCCCTTTAACTTTAGGGTACAGGGCCGATTTATTAAGCAGTGTATGCTGCTCATTCCGAGCAAGCCTTCTGGCTCGCCGGAATCAGGAGTTAAGAAGCCGTGGTCGTAAGATGTCGGGCGGCGAATCATCTCCGCCCACCATTTGTTAAATCTACCCCACAGTCTGTTCAACTTCTGACATTGCTGATCGTTTGGAAAATTGCTGGAAAATTATGTGTTTACTATCCCTTTAACTGTTTTCCATGCCAAAACACTTTCAAACATTTCAAATAGCGTTTTTCAACATGAGTAAAAGAAAAGGTTTACGGTTTTTAGTAAAGTTCTATATAATACAAGGTTCTCAATTTAAAGCAGGGCATGAGAAATCCTAGGAGTCAGACTGCTACAGCACATCGACTTTCACTTAAGACACCTGACATTTTTAATATTGTACAAATACCTCAATACAAACACCCTAGTCTGAAACAGGTATCCCTGAATTATCAATATTGTGTCTTGTTCCAAATACACCTGATCTAAATAGAATACGCATATTGTGCCCATTTAAAAGGCAAAATCAAGGCTAGTTTCATACTTTGTAGTTTACTTGTTACTCTATGTATTCAAATACTTTTTTATTTTATACAGTCCAGACATTCTGTGTGTTTAGTGTGATACTGAAGCTCCTATTTTAATGAATGGAAGCTGAAGTAGTTTTTTTTTTTATTTTATTCAGCTTGGCATCAATGTTTTCTAGCTCCAATTTCTAGGGTTAGACAGTTGCTTGGATACCTGATAATAGGTGACGAGCCAAGGGAACATTCTAACCTCCTTGTGCTATCTCCCAAGTACCTCCCCAGGTAAAAAGTCAGCATATGTTCATTATCCCAGATAATGAACAATCATTAACAGAATTTTTTTTTTGAGCATAATAAGCACAAGAGAATATTGTTTATAATGATATAACCACAAATTAGATTATCTGAGAAACAACTGTGTTTAAAGGGACAGTATACACCAATTTTCATATAACTGCATGTAATAGACACTACTATAAAGAAAAATATGCACATATACTGATCTAAAAATCCAGTATAAAACCTTTTAAAAACTTACTTAGCAGCTCCTCAGATAGTCCAAAATTGACCCCAACGCGTTTCAATCATCCTACCTCTTGAGAAAGACCGCACGTTAGTGGTTGAAACGCGTTGGGGTCAATTTTGGACTATCTGAGGACCCGTAGTGCTCTGTGTGAGAATTCACTGACACCTGATACTCTGCTACGGACATTGCTACCAGAGCCGCGACTACGGAAGCCTGTAAGGAACTGAACCATCTTGTTCTGTGACGACTATCCTGAGGGACTCGCACAGTTTCACGGACTGATATTGCTCTTGTTGTGTTTGCTGATACATCTGATGTTTTTTAATAAACGCCTGATTAAACTTTTAACACTGTAAGTGTAATACATTAGCATGGTATTTTGCGCCTTATCTATCTACACTTGAGTCTGTTTGCGCTTTGTTTTTTCACAGACCTTTGGGACCTTATGGTACATGTGTCAAGTAACCAGCTTACGAGTTTGAATCAAAAAGTGTCAATAACACTCTCAGAGAAACCTCTCTCTTGGCTAAGACTAAGCCTTCAATCTCTACCCAGTCAGCCTCAGAGAATCTAGATTTTGATGTAGGAAGGAACCCAGTAGTAGTAGTAGGTCCCTGCAACAGGGTAACCTCCATGGAGGAGATGAGGACATCCCCACCAGATCCGCGAGTCCTTCGCGGCCAGGATGGAGCAATTAGAATCACAGATGCTCGCTCCTGCTTGATCCAAGCCACCACACGGGAGAGAAGAGGTAATGGAGGCAATAGATATAGGAGTCTGAACCTCCAGAGAACCGCTAGAGCATCTATTAGTTATGTTTGAGGATCCTTCGATCTCGACCCATAACAGGGTAGTTTGGCATTTAGACGGGAGGCCATGAGTTCGATCTCCGGCATCCCCCATCTAGAGCATATCTCTGCAAATACCTTGGGGTGGAGAGACCATCCCCCCGGGTGAAAAGATTGCCTGCTGAGGAAGTCTGCTTCCCAGTTGTCCATACCCAGAATGTGGATTGCTGACAGCACACAGTTGTTGGTCTCCGCCCATTCCAGGATCTGAGAAACCTCTCTTATCGCTAAGGAACGCCTCGTTCCTCCCTGATGGTTGATGTAGGCTACCGAAGTTATATTGTCCGATTGGAATCTGATAAACCAAGAAGGAGCCAAGCCTTCAGGACATTGAATATTGCTCGAAGTTCCAAGATATTGATTGGCAAAGTGGACTCCTCCTGAGTCTACAGACCCTGTGCCTTCCTGGCATCCCAAACGGCTCCCCAGCCGGATAGACTTGCGTCCGTAGTCACAATCTCCCAGGACGGTCTCAGGAAGCATGTGCCTTGGTACAGGTAATATTGACAGAGCCACCAAGACAGTGAATCTCTCAACAGGCTATCCAGTATTATCTGTTGGGACAGGTCTGAATGGTCACCGTTCCATTGTCTCAGCATGCATGGTTGTAAGAGTCTGAGATGGACTCTGGCAAAGGGAATGATCCATACAAGACACCATGAGGCTAATCACCTCCATACAATGGCCACTGAAGGACTTAGGGAGGCCTGGAGGGCAAGGCAAGCTGATGTTAGCTTGCAACGTCTCTGATCCGTTAGAAAGATCTTCATGGATACCAAAGTCTATAACTGTACCCAGGAAATTCACCCTGGTATGTGGAGTAAGAGAACTCCTTTCCAAGTTTATCTTCCATCCATGTGACCGAAGAAGACTTAGAAATTCTGAGTGCTCCCTTGCTAGACTAAAAGATGGTACCTGTACCAAGATTTCATCCAGGTAAGGTGCTTCTGCAATACCTCATGTTCTGGCAACCGCTAGGAGAGCTCCCAGAACCTTTGTAAATATTCTGGAGCAGTAGCTAAGCCAAACAGAAGTGCTATGAACTGGAAGTGTTGGTCCAGAAATGCAAACCTCAGGAATTGAAAATGTTCCCTGTGTATTGGAATGTGAAGGTATGCATTCTTCAGGTCTATGGTAGTCATAAACTGTCCTTCCTGAACCAGAGAAAGGATTGATCTTATTGTCTCCATCTTAAAGGATGGGACGCTTAGAAATTTGTTTAGGCACTTCAAGTCCAGAATTGGACGAAAAGATCCCTCCTTCTTGGGAACCACGAAGATGTTAGACTAGAACCCCAGACCTCTTTCTGATGCAGGTGCCAGGAAAATTACTCCTAAAGAGACTAGGTCCTGTACGCAACCTAAAAAGGAAGTCCTCTTCTTTAGTCTTGTAGACAGTCTGGAGAGAAGGAATCTGCCCCTGGGCAGATGGGACTTGAATCCTATTTGATATCCCTAAGATACGACCTCCGGAACTTAAGGATCCTGAATATCCTGAAACCAAGCGTCAGAGAAAAGCGACAATCTGCCCTCTACTCGATCTAATCCTGTATCGGGGGCCGTCCCTTCATGCCTTCTTTGTCTGTTTGGACTTGTTCCACGACTGAGCCAGCTTCCAAGTACTCATGGGCTGCTCCGGCTTGGATGAGGATTGAGATCATTGGCACTTGTCCGAACGTAAGGAACGAAAATTTGATGACTATCGTCCCTTAGGTCTGTTCTTCTTATCCTGTGGCAGGAAGGCTCCTTTCCCTCTGGTAACCGTGGAAATGATGGAGTCCAGACCTGTTCCGAATAAGATCTTCCCCTTGAAGGGGAGAGAAAGTAACCTGGATTTAGAAGACATATCCGCAGACCAAGACTTCAACCAAAAAGCCCGGCAGGCTAGAACCACAAAGTCTGAAGTCTTTGCATTTAGGATAATAACTTGCATATTCGCATCACCTTAATTTTCTCCTGAATATCCTCGAGGGGAGATTCCACCTCAATAAGGTCAGACAGAGAGTCGCACCAGTAGGTAGCTGGTCCCGCCACCGCAGCTACTGGTGACGCAGGTTGGAATAAAAAAATCACGTGTGTTGGAACATTCTCCTCAGGAAAGTTTCCAACTTCTTGTTCATAGGCTCTCTAAAGGACGAACTATCGTCAAGGGGGATAGTAGTACGCTTAGCTAGCATCAAAATGGCGCCATCTTAAAAGTTGCTGAGTGAGAAAAGGTAGTTCTGATTCTTTCCCATTTGTTATTAATAATGTTCGCCATACGAACTAGTACAGGAAAAGTCTGTGGGACCTTCCTGTCTTCGTACACCCTGTCTAACTTATGAATCTTAGGTTCCTCAGGTAGATTAGCATCTGAAACCTCTAGCCTAGACAGGACCTTCTTTAGTAAAAAAAAGCAAATGTTCAATTTTGAATCTAAAAGGAGGATTCCTCCGCTGGAGGAGACCTAATAACAGACCTCTCCGACTCAAAGTTCCCCCTCTGAGGCTACAGATGTTAACTCATTCTGAGATAGCTGAGACACACAGGCTAGATCCGATAGGAATTTAGATGACTAAGTCAGGAGAACTAAGTTTAACCTTTCTGTTATGTTTCCCAGAGATAGGTAGGGCACTCAGGGCAGCAGACACCACCGATTGTAGCTGTGCAGTAAAGTCCACAGGAAAAAGGCCCCATCCAGATGGAGAATTAGCGGCACCGCCGCAGAGAACTGATGTGAAGCGATTTGAGTAGACGAAGAAGAAATCTCTCGGGTTATAGAATCCTGAGAGGTTGATCACCAGAGGGACTAATTGCACTAAGGGTATTGGCAGACTTAGCTCCCTTCTTAGACTTTAAAACAGTGCTTAGGCAATTAGAACAAAATTGAGCAGGCAGGCAAACCACAGCCTTTTCACAATATAAACAGGTATTATTATTCACTATAGAAGGAGTGGAACCCTTTAACGTAGTATCAGAGTCCTCCATAGCTTTGGTATGTAATTCCACAGATAGAAGTGAAAGAGGCCACACCCAGTCATGTGGTGTGCAAGACAGGACTTCCCCTGCTATGCAAAAGAGTGTTAAAGGGACACTGAACCCATATTTTTCAGATAGAGCATGCAATTTTAAGCAACTTTTTAATTTACTCCTATTATCAATTTTTCTTCATTCTCTTGCTATCTTTATTTGTAAAAGAAGGCCAATTTTTGGTTCAGACCCTGGACAGCTTTTTTTATTGGTGGGTGAATTTATCCACCAATAAGCAAGAACAACCCAGGTTGTTCACCAAAAATGGGCAAGCATCTATACTTACATTCTCGCTTTTCAAATAAAGATACCAAGAGATTGAAGGATATTTGATAATAGAAGTAAATTAGAAAATTGAATAAAATTGCATGCTCTATGTGAATCACAAAAGAAAAAAATTGGGTTCAGTGTCCCTTTAAGCTTATATGAGCTGCGCAACACTCAATAACGAAAGTGAAACCTGTCCGTTTCCAAGCCAAAAGCACACAGTCTTATGAGCCCAAAAACAAAAAAGCGAAACCTGTCTCTTCCCAAGCCAAAAGCACACAGTCTTATGAGCCCAAACCTAATGCAGAACATAAAGATACTCATAACTGTTCCCAATAATCTCCCTAAAGGAGATATTAACACTTGATCCTATTGAGGTATAGAGGAGTCACACTGTGAACCTATACAGGAGTCCCTGCTATAACAACAAAGCAGACTTTGCCTCTAGGATTCATGCTGTGGAACAGTTACAGCCTCTCAAGTGTAACAGCCTTGTAGCGACGCTCTGACAGGGACCTGAGTGATTAAAAGCAAGCAGTGAAACTCGTCAACACTTATTGTTTAGGAGTTGATAGCTAACAGCCTGAATGATTTCGCAGAAGAACATTTATGTTTACCTGATAAATGTATTTATTTTTTGATACAATGATTCCACGGATCATCTAATTACTATTGGGAATACCACTCCTGCCCTGCAGGAGGTGGCAAAGAGCACAACAGCAAAGCTGTTAAATATCACCTCCCTTCCCTCCCAACCCAGTCATTCGACCGAAGTAAAGGAGAGAAAGGAAGTAACAAGGTGCAGAGTTGTCTGAAATTTATAATATCCAACAACCTGTCTTCTCAAAAACAGGGTGGGCCGTGGACTCCTGTTAAAAAAAAAAAAAATATCAGGTAAGCATAAATTTTCTTTTCTTTTTAATGACACGGTGAGTCCACGGATCATCTAATTACTATTGAAAATCAATACCCAAGATGATACGGGAGGGACAAGACAGGGAACCTAAACGGAAGGCACCACTGCTTGAAGAACCTTTCTCCCAAAAGCAGCCTCAGCCGAGGCAAAAGTGTCAAATTTGTAAAACTTTGAAAAAGTGTGAAGAGAGGACCAAGTAGCAGCCTTGCAAATCTGTTCCACAGAAGCCTCATTCTTGAATGCCCATGAGGAAGCAACAGCCCTCATGGAATGAGCCGTAACTCTCTCTGGAGGTTGCTGTCCAGCAGTCTCATATGCAAAACGTAGAATACTCTTCAGCCAAAAAGAAAGAGAAGTAGCCGTAGGTTTCTGTCCCTTACGTTTTCCTGAAAAAAACACAAACAAGTCCTACAGGTAAAACTTTAAGGCACGAACCACATCCAAATTGTGCAAAAGTCTTTCCTTCTGAGAGGTAGGATTAGGACACAATGAAGGAACAACAATCTCCTGATTAATGTTCCGATCAGAAACAACTTTAGGAAGAAATCCTAACTTAGTATGTAAAACTAACTTATCTGAATGAAAAATAAGGTAAGGGGGCTCATACTGCAATGCCGAGAGCTCTGACACTCTGCGAGCAGAAGAAATAGCAACAAGAAATAAAACTTTCCAAGATAACAACTTAATATCTAAGGAATGCATAGGCTCAAACGGAGCCCCTTGAAGAACTTTGAGAACTAAATTAAGACTCCATGGAGGAGTAACTGGCTTTAACACAGGCCTGATCCTGACAAAAAAATTGTACATCTGGAACATCTGCCAGACGTTTGTGTAACAAAATAGATAAGGCAGAAATTTGACCCTTTAGGCAACTTGATAATTCTTTCTCCAAACACTCTTGGAGAAAGGACAAAAATCTAGGAATCCTAACTCTACTCCAGGAGTAGCGCGTGGATTCACACTAATAGAGATATTTACACCATATCTTATGGTAAATCCTTCTAGTTACAGGTTTACGAGCCTGAATCATGGTCTCTATGACCGATTCTGAAAACCCCCATTTAGATAAAATTAAGTGTTCAATCTCCAAGCAGTCAGCTTCAGAGAAACTAGATTTGGTTGAAGGAAGGGCCCTTGAATTAGAAGGTCCTTCCTCAACTGAAGTCTCCAAGGTGTCAGAAATGACATGTCCACCAGATCTGCATACCAAATCCTGCAAGGCCAAGCCGGTGCAATGAGGATCACTGAGGCCCTCTCCTGCTTGATTCGAGCAATGACCCGAGGAAGATCAAACTGAGGAAACCGGTGTGCTAGCCTGAAGGTCCAAGGTACCACCAGGGCGTCTATCAGTAACGCCTGAGTGTCCCTGGACCTCGACCCGTACCTTGGAAGCTTGGCATTCTGTCGAGATGCCATGAGATCAAATTCCGGCTGACCCCATCTGAGAATCAGGCTGGAAAACACTTTTGGATGGAGGTCCCACTCCCCCTGATGAAAGGTCTGACTGCTCAGAAAGTCCGCCTCCCAGTTGTCCACCCCTGGGATGTGGATCGCAGAAAGACAGCAAGAGTGGGTTTCCGCCCACTGAATTATTTTGGTTACCTCTGTCATTGCTAAGGAACTCCTTGTTCCTCCCTGATGATTGATGTAAGCCACTGAAGTTATATTGCCCGACTGGAATCTGATAAACTGGACCAAAGCTAACTGGGGCCAGGCCAGAATAGCATTGAAGATCACTCTTAGCTCCAGAATGTTTATAGGTAGAACAGACTCTGACTGAGTCCAAACTCCCTGAGCCTTAAGGGAGCCCCAGACTGCTCCCCATCCTGATAAACTGGACCAAAGCTAACTGGGGCCAGGCCAGAATAGCATTGAAGATCACTCTTAGCTCCAGAATGTTTATAGGTAGAACAGACTCTGACTGAGTCCAAACTCCCTGAGCCTTAAGGGAGCCCCAGACTGCTCCCCATCCTAGAAGGCTGGTGTCTGTTGTCACAATCACCCAAGAAGGTCTGCGAAAGCAGGTTCCCTGGGAGAGATGATCCAGAGACAACCACCATTGAAGAGAATTCCTTGTTTCTTGCTCCAGTATTATTTGAGGAGACAAGTCTGCATAATCTCCGTTCTATTGCCTGAGCATGTTTAACTGCAGAGGTCTGAGATGGAACCGAGCAAATGGGATGATGTCCATTGCCACCACCATCATCCCGATTACATCCATGCACTGAGCCACTGATGGCCGAGGAGTGGACTGAAGAGCTAGAGCTAGTATCGAAGATATTTGATTTCCTGACTTCTGTCAGAAAAATCTTCATTGATAGGGAATCTATTATGGTTCCCAAGAAAGTTACCCTTGTACTTGGGACTAATGAACTCTTTTCCAAATTTACCTTCCATCCGTGAGATCGCAGGAAGGATAACAACATTTCCGTGTGGGATCTTGCTTGTTGAAAGGATGGCGCCTGGACTAGGATGTCGTCCAGATAGGACGCCACTGCAATGCCCCATAACTGAAGCACCGCCAACAACAAACCCAGAACCTTTGAGAAAATTCTGGGAGCTGTGGCAAGACCGAAGGGCAGAGCCACGAATTGGAAGTGTTTGTCTAGAAAGGCAAACCTTATAAACCTATGATGGTCCCTGTAAATGGGAACATGCAAATACGCGTCCTTTAAATCCACAGTTGTCATAAATTGACCCTCCTGAACCAAAGGGAGAATGGAACAAAGTTTCCATTTTGAAGGATGGTACTCTGAGGAATTTGTTTAAATTCTTGAGATCTAAAATAGGCCTGAAGGTTCCCTCTTTTTTGGGAACCCCGAATAGATTGGAATAAAATCCCAGACCCCGTTCCTGAATCGGAACAGGAACGATTACTCCAAGGTCGGAGAGGTCTCTTACACAGTGTAAGAACGCCTCTCTTTTTGTCTGGTCTACAGATAATCTTGAAAGCAGAAACCTGCCTCTGGGAAGTAAACTCTTGAACTCTAGTATGTATCCCTGGGACACTATTTCTACTGCCCAGGGATCCTGAACATCTCAAACCCAAGCCTGAGCGAAGAAGGAAAGTCTGCCCCCTACAAGATCCGGTTCCGGATCGGGGGCAGACCCTTCATGCTGACTTTGACTCAATAGCAGGCTTCTTGGATTGTTTTCCCTTATTCCAAGACTGATTGGGTCTCCATGAAGGTTTAGACTGTTCCTGCTTGGAGGCAGAAGAGGAAGAATTTCCCTTGAAATTTCGAACGGAACGAAAATTACTCTGTCGTCCCTTTTGTTTGTTTCTCTTGTCCTGGGGAAGAAGGTGACCCTTACCTCCCGAAATATCAGAGATTATTTCCATCAAGCCAGGTCCAAACAAGGTCTTCCCCTTGTAAGGAATAGCTAAAAGCTTACGTAGAGGATACATCAGTAGACCAAGGTTTTAACCATAAGGCTCTGCGAGCTAGAACAGAGAAACCTGAAATCTTTGCTCCCAGTTTGATTACTTGAAGGGAAGCATCCGTAATAAAGGAATTAGCTAATTTAAGAGCTCTTATCCTAGCCTGGATTTCATCCAGGGGAGTTTCTGTCCTAATAGCAACAGACAACGCATCAAGCCAATATGCCGCCGCACTAGTGACAGTAGCAATGCACACAGCTGGCTGCCATTGTAAGCCCTGGTGTACATACATCTTTTTAAATAACCCCTCTAATTTTTAATCCATAGGATCTTTGAAAGCACAACTATACTCGATGGGTATAGTAGTTTTCTTAGCTAAGGTGGAAACAGCTCCTTCTACCTTGGGGACTGTTTGCCAAGCCTCCTTAACCAAGTCGGCTATGGGAAACATCTTTTTAAATATAGGAGATGGAGAAAACGGTATACCCGGTCTCTCCCACTCCTTAGAGATGATCTCAGAAGCTTGGTCTGGTAGCGGAAAAACCTCTATCGAGGAAGGTACCTCAAAATATTTGTTCAGCTTACTGGATTTCTTGGGGTTAACAACGACCGTGGAGTCGCTGTCGTCCAGAGTAGCTAAAACCTCCTTAAGTAACAGACGGAGGTGTTCTAGCTTAAACCTGAAGGATACAACTTCAGTATCAGTAAGAGGAATTACATTGTCAGAATCTGAAATTTCACCTTCAGATGCTACTATGTTGTCCTCCTCCTCAGGCTTCTGTGAGGGGACATCTGAAATAGCAACAACTGCGTCAGAAACATTGCTTACTGAATGTCTGATTTTCCTCTTACGTTTTCCCTGCAACATTGGGAAAGCAAACAATGCATCTGAAACTGCAGAAGACATGAGAGAAGCGATGTATTTTAAAGTAACTCCAGCGGGAGGTAGAGGGGAAGCGCAGGGCACTGCATGTGAGGGCGGTAAAATCTGGAACGCTTAAGGAGAAAGCTGCGGCATATATTGAACATTGTCATAGATTCCTGAACAGCACCCTCTTTAGAAAATATTGGCTCAGCAAAAAGTCTATCCCTGTAGCTTAAAGTTCTCTCAATACATGAGGAACAAAAAGGGATTGGTGGTTCCACATTAGCATCAAAACATAAAGAGCAAGTGACAATTTGTAAGGCCTCTTGGTCCATACTAACTCCCAATTAAACAATTTAACATAAAAATATTAAATTGTATTAGTAAAATTCAAAATACATGAAAAACGTTACTGTCCCTTTAAATAATAAACTGTAACTGTTTTACTGCGAGTACAAATTTTTGAGTAGACAGGCTTAAAATGCTAAAATAACCTAGAAAAACACCTCCCCACCTCAGCAACTCTTTGCTGAGGTGCCTACCTCCTCTGACCCGCAGCCGATTCTTTCCGTGACTCGGTAGCAGTCGCAACAGTCAGGCTTCAATCTAACACACGCATCTATTAATGGAGATGCGTAGTAAGACAAAACAAACGTCCAACTTCCTGTACAATGGAGTGGGGAGAACAGAAAGGGCGCGCAATTACTAACCGCTTCCTGGAGGACCTCCCATCGTTAGCATGCCCATAATAAATCTCTCGGTTGGTTAATATAAGTTATAACCCGCTGGGAGATGTGAAACCACTGAACTAAGTTGCAAAAGTGTGGAAAAGCCCCCCTAAATACCGGGGTATGACTGAAACCTGTCAGGCTTTTCCTTCAACAACAAACTATGTTTATAAGGTTAAATAAATTTCCCTTACACATAATATTTAAATCTGGTAAATTTAATAAACAATAGGCAATTACAATAAGAGTAAGAGAAGCGTCTGATATACAAGGCTCTATTCGTCTAACCTTTCTACACTATAAACTAATGCCTGTGGGTGGGTGGGTGCATGCAAAGAAAGCTGAAGTCTGTCTATTTTCTTTTGGTGTTATGTATCCTTCCTACCTGTCTGCTCTTTCCACAGCATATTTAAAGCAATATAGCCCCACCTTGAAGATTGTCTTAACCAATCAAATGCTTAAATATCCAGTTGATAAATCCCAGCAAAAGTAGCCAGCTACCTGTAGGTGTCACCGTTGTCCAAGAAATGACATTAGACAGGACTCCAGGGCGTACGCTGTTTGATGTTGGACAATGCTGTTTATGATCCTTTGAAGTTCCAGGAATGATATGAAGTTACCCACCCAAGGACTCCATAAGCCTTTAGCTCTGTGATGACTGTGATAAGGACATCATTTGAAGTTCTGTTCAGAGATACCATCTGTTGTATTCCAGTCTAGTACATATTTGCAATGAGATACCACTCTTGAGAAACAGGTTTCATCCTTTGAAACTCTGTTCAGAGATATCCATCTCCAGTTAGTTTAATTTGTCCCTAGAAACTGGTTTAGATATTAAGTCTGAATTCAACAAGAAATTGTAATCCAAATTATACTTATTACGAAAAGCCTATCAACCAGCCCCAGTGCCTGCATCTAAGCTGCCCATAGTGTCCCCTTATCTTAGGAGAATCTATGTTACAATAAAGGGTTAAATATAATGAGGTCTGTCCCATATTAAAGAATAAAGTGCCCCTTTTTCTGAGTTCTCTTATCCCCAGTAATAAATCCAGCACTTACCTCATATACTGCCTGAGAGCAAGGCGGTTCCAGGTTTGATAGGTCCTCTCCCTCACACGGACCTGAGAAATAAAAGAAAGTCCTGAGTCAAATATCCCTCAGGTTTTCGGGGTTAGGGCAGCATCAATAAATGGGAGGCACAGTGAGAATTATGTCCCACAAGTTCCCATTGCTCTAAAGCCACCACTGCTCTACTGAAGAGACTGATATGGACTATGGCTACAACCTAGGACAAAGCAGCACAATTTTGAACTACTTTAAAAACCAAACTCTTGATTGAAGAATCTTTTTCTAACACCTACTTTACTACCTCCTTGCTCTTAACGTAGGCAAAGAGAATGACTGGGTTGGGAGGGAAGGGAGGTGATATTAAACAGCTTTGCTGTGGTGCTCTTTGCCGCCTCCTGCAGGGCAGGAGTGGTATTCCCAATAGTAATTAGATGATCCGTGGACTCATTGTGTGATTAAAAAGAAAAAAAACTTTCCCTGCTTCTCCAGACTCTAACTTTCATCAATACTCTCACTGAGAGGTTTATATGATTACTTAAAACTCCAGTCCTCTCTTGAAGGGAACATACAGGACTATCCGAATCTTCTGACACTTCTCTGCCACCTCCTCTAGTGACGAAAGGCAAAGAATGACTGGGGGATAGGGAAAGTGGGAGGGATATTTAAGCCTTTGGCTGAGGTGTCTTTGCCTCATCCTGGTCACTAGGTGTTGTATTTCCCAACAGTAAGGAATGAAGTTGTGGACTTTCCCTGCCTTATGGAAAGAAATCTAGTGTACAATGTCCCTTTAAGGCTGTAGATATTCTTGTGATTTAATTCCCCAACTTATTATTATTAATCATAATAAAAAACATTCTTTAAATACAGATGCACAGGATATATAGACATATGCTACATCTTCATTTGTTAACATTAAAAAATATAAATGAAACAGTGATTGATTTTACTACAAGTATTTTGGTTATATGTGTGTATTACAAAAAAAAAAGAATCTATACAAAACTAAAATGCAATAAAGTGCATGAACCATGAGTAGAATGTCCTTTTACACAGACATGAAAGTCAAAATCAAAGCACTAAAAACACTAAACTACCCATTGCCCTGAAAAGGGCATTTGTTGGGCATTGCCTTAAAAGGGCATTCAGCTCTTTTGCTGCCCACCCTATCTAAATAAAATAAATCCCCCCCAACAACCCCTTAAAAAAAACCTAAGTCTAACCCCCAAGTGGTCCTCACCTGTCCAGAAGTTCAGCGGAGAAGGTCCTGTTCCAGGCGTTGAAGTGTTCTTCCAAGCGGCGACCTCTTTCTTCTTCAAGGAACCAGCCGGCGCGGAGGGCGGAGTTAAAGACCGGCGACTCTGGAAATGAAGACCGGCGACCACGGAGCCATGGAGCCATGGAGGATCCTCTTCATACGATCTCCGCTGTACACTGAATAGGAATTCAAGGTACACAATTAAAAATGGCGTCCCTTGAATTCCTATTGGCTGATTTGAGCTTTCAAATTCAAATCAGCCAATCGGATGAGAGCTACTGAAAAATGAACAGCCAATAGGATTTCAGTAGCTCTCATCCGATTGGCTGATTTGAATTTAAAAGCTCAAATCAGCCAATAGGAATTCAAGGGACGCCATTTTTAATTGCGTACCTTGAATTCCTATTCAGTGTACGTCGGAGATCGTATGAAGAGGATCACTCCATGGCTCCGCGGTTGCCGGTCTTCAGTTCCAGAGTCGCCGGTCTTCAGTTCAAGAGTCGCCGGTCTTCAACTCCGCCCTCCGCTCCGCGCCGGCTGGTTCCTGGAAGAAGAAAGAAGAGGTCGCCGCTTGGAAGAACACTTCTCCACCTGGAACAGGACCTTCTCCGCTGAACTTCAGGACAGGTGAGGACCACTTGGTTAGACTTAGGGTTTTTTAAGGGGTTGTTGGAGGGGATTTATTTTATTTAGATAGGGTGGGCGGCAAAAGAGCTGAATGCCCTTTTAAGGGCAATGCCCAACAAATGCCCTTTTCAGGGCAATGGGTAGTTTAGCATTTTTAGTGTTAGTATTTTTTTTTGGGGGGGGGGTTTAATTTATACTTAGTTTATTTGTATTTTAAAAGTAGTGTAAATTGTTTTATATTTAATAGTAACTTTAGTATTTTGTAAATTAGGTAATTTTAGTTTATTTAGGGGGGTTAGGTTTATTGCGTTGTGGGCTATGGCGGTTTAGGGGTTAATACTTGATTAGGTTTATTGAGTGGTGGGTTAATGGCAGATTAGGGGTTAATAGTTTTAATAAATAGTTTGCAATGTTGGGGTTGCCGGATTTAGGAGTTAATAATTTAGTTATTACTTGCGGTGTGGGTTTGATGGCGGATATAGGGGTTAATAGTTTAAATAGGCATATTGCGTTGTGGGGGGTTGTCGGTCTAGGGGTTAACACATTTAATATTAGTAATGAGAGGGGGTGATTGCGGATATAGGGGTTTTACGTGTCGGGCTTATTTTTGGGAGGCATGTTAGACTTTTACGGGAGATTTGTTATTTTCTTTACTTTTCATAGGCGCTGGCAGTTTCTAAAGTGCCGTAAGTCACTGGCGACTCCAGAAATTTGTATTTACGCTCATTTCTGGACATCGCTAGTTTATCAGACTTACGGCACTTTATGAACTGCCGGCGGGGTTTATGTAATACCCGATGTGCGAGGTGAAATTACGGACGGCGCAGGTTCCCACGTTTGCGCCGAAACCTGCGCCGTATATTTGATCGCGCCCCATGTAGAGAGTTTTTGGGTGTTTGGGGTAGTAAAGTGACGAGTAGTGGGGAAAAGTAGCTGTTAGTGTTAATAGCTATAGGGATTGGTTAATGGTTAGGGTTTGTGGGGCAGGATTGGCTACAATTAGGGTTAAAGGGACAGTATAGTCAAAATTAAGCTTTCAGGATTCAGTTACAGCATGTAATTAAAAAACAAAATGAAAAAAAAAGGTTCCAATTTGCTTCTATTATCACATTTACTCTGTTCTCTTGCTATCCTTTGTTGAAGAGTAAACTTAGGAAGGCTGATAGGAGATTAGTAGACAAGTGCACAGGCAAAAAAATAAGTTTCAGATTTTTCCCAACATTCAGTTCGACCAAATTTCGTCCATGCAGGCATTCGGTTTGGATTTGTTACCATTATTTCCAATACGTACAGCTAATTTAGACAATTGATATTAAAACAAATCTTACATTATAGGATCCTAATAATTAAAAGAACCTACATTTCAATGTTAAAAGAACATACAACTCCTGTATAACTAAAATCCTGCATTTAGTGTCTGACTGTCTGTCCCTAACATCAGTTATTAGTACTACTATGGCAGGTGAATGGTCAGACCCCCTGTACATCATTAGAAACAAAGGAACTTATTCACCAAACAATAGAACACTCCTTCTCACCATTCCTGCACCTTTTTTTTTGGAGCAAAACAGCATGAACAAATCAGTTTTTCGTCCAATAATGTATTCGGCTGTTCATGCATCAAATGACCTGACTAAAACAAAACCAAATGTACATCTCTAGAGATGGCATCAGTATTTGCAGCAATGTATAACATACATCACTATAAACACTGTTGCTGCCAGATGGTTAAAGACATCTGCATGCTCCTGAGCTCTCCTAGGATTACTCTTTAACAAAGGATATTAAAAGAACTAAGAAAACTTGATAACAGAAGTAATTTGGAAATTTGTTTAAAAATGTATGCTCTGTCCAATCCACTCAATTTAACAATACTAGACAGGGTTGTGACTAGGATTCATAGGGGCCAGAAACACACCGGAAACAGGAGTTAAGAAGCAGCGTTCTTAAGACCGCTGCTCATTAACTTGTCCGCCACCTCTGAGGCGGAGGACAGCAATCCTCCCGATTGTATACGATCGGGTTGATTGACACCCCCTGCTAGCGGCCGATTGGTCGCGAATCTGCAGTGGGCGGCATTGCACAAGCAGTTCACCAGATATGCTTGTGCAATGATAAATGCAGACACTGAGATGATAATGCATTTGCAATGATAAATGCACTTGCGAACTTTGAAATATCAAAAACTGTATTTGGATGGTTAGGAAGGAACATAAAGGGCTAGATTACAAGATTAACAGGTTTTTTTTATATTTCGAAAGTGATTGAAAAAGCAACATTTCCCAGTTTGGTGAGAAATACATCTGAAATCAAGAAGAACACTACAGGTTTCTGTTACGTAGAAGACAGTGGCTGCAACGTATATCCTCTTCTAAAATCGGATTTTAACACTTCTCACACTGTAAACTGAGATACCACGCCAATGCAATAATGTAGCCGCAAAAATGTAGTGCAAACGGGATTGCGCCTTTGTTACCAGACATTCAAAAGAAACCATGCTTTTATGACCAGGCTACCAAAAGGAACCATGCTTTTATGACCAGGCTACCAAAAGGAACCATGCTTTTATGACCAGGCTACCAAAAGGAACCATGCTTTTATGACCAGGCTGCCAAAAGGAACCATGCTTTTATGACCAGGCTGCCAAAAGGAACCATGCTTTTATGACCAGGCTGCCAAAAGGAACCATGCTTTTATGACCAGGCTGCCAAAAGGAACCATGCTTTTATGACCAGGCTGCCAAAAGGAACCATGCTTTTATGACCAGGCTGCCAAAAGGAACCATGCTTTTATGACCAGGCTGCCAAAAGGAACCATGCTTTTATGACCAGGCTACCAAAAGGAACCATGCTTTTATGACCAGGCTACCAAAAGGAACCATGCTTTTATGACCAGGCTACCAAAAGGAACCATGCTTTTAGGACCGTACTATAATGAATGAGTTTATTATTGCAGTCGTGAAGGAGCGAACCTGTTTAATATCCCAGCCACAATGGCGCAATACCATTTGAAAGCCCATTCATGAAGGTGCAAGCCCATTTGAAAGACCCGGTCACAATGACAATCCAATTTATATAGAAGCCTGTATTGAAAGCAACAATCACAACAACAATGCAAGCATGAATTAAAAACAAATATTTACAGAATGTGAATGCTACTCACGATTTCTAGGGTCCTGATCTCACTTTCCTGAAAACCCCCTTAGCTGTACAGGATATTAAATATTAAATATACTGTACAAATGTAAATGTGTGTCCTGGCTACTGCGGATGGACTTTTTACAGTAGAGATGAATAGAGCTTTAATTAATCTAGACCATGTATACAAATACATGTCTAAAATGTTGTCTGTGGCCATTTCAGAGTGTCTTGCACAAGTCAAACATAATAGAATCATTCCAAGTTGTCATGGAATATTTGCAAGGATTCCAAAAAGACCAGTTCAGGAATGTATCAAGTGCCTTTAGGTGTTCAAGTTGATAAGTATAAAATGATTTGAGAAAACCTGTTGAAAAGTATTGAGAAAATGGAATGCGAGTACAGAGAAATTTTTGGCTCCATGCTAAATTTAGGACATTTTTTAGTGAGCCAAATACAGACTCTCAGCCCCAAGAAACACACCAAAAGCAGCTATTGAGATTGTGTTGAACAAAGAATCACAATATTAGAGTCAGCTTCTGAGCAGCAATGAACTACTTGTACCTAGATGAAGACATATGGTAAGCCAATGTTAAGAAGCACATGTGTGTAGCCATCAATCACCAGCTATCTCCACGTAGTGCATTGCTGCTCTTGAGCTTAAGGGGCCGAATTATCAAGCTCCGAATGGAGCTTGATGCCCCCTGAAGGCTCGCCGCAAACAGAAGTTATGAAGCAGCGGTCTAAAGACCGCTGCTCCATAACTTGTCCGCCTGCTCTGAAGGTGAGGACAGAAATCAACCCGATCGAATACGATCGGGTTGATTGACACCCCCTGCTAGCAGCCGATTGGCCGCGAATCTGCAGGGGGCGGTATTCCACAAGCAGTTCTGGTGAACTGCTTGTGCAATGATAAATGCCGACAGCGTATGCTGTCGGCATTTATCGATGTGCAGCGGACATGATACGCTACATCTGTGTTGAAAAGATACCCAAGTAGGCATCCAGAACACTATCTCGCAGGAAATAGTGCTGCCATATAGTGCTCTTGCAAATGGATAACATTCTTGTAAAACGGATGCCATATAGTGCTCTGGAAATGGGCCGGCTCCAAAGCTTACGTCCCTGCATTTCAACAAAAGATACCATGAGAACAAAGGAACATTTCTAATAGAACTAAATTAGAAAGTTGTTTAAAATCGCATACTCTATCTGAAATATGAAAGAAAAATGTTTGGTTTCATGTCCCTTTAAGGTGTAACAGCATCATTTATAATCTACCTGCTTTTATTTGACGTAAATGGGAAAAGTATACTGTCAGTCTGCATATGAGAGCTGGAGCAAGCAGATTTGTTTGCAATCTAGTGATAATCAAGGGGAATGGAGCATGATAAAGACGTTTGCCATGCCCTAACCACTTCTGGCAGCTTCCCATTAATAATGAAGACTCACTGACCAGCTACAAGATCATGTACTGAAATATGTTCTGTTTTTTAGTCAATATATTTCTGCCTCTAGTTATTGCCTTGTCCGGCCTATTCAGTGTTATCCCTGATTTTAATGACCACAATGCTAAAATTTAAGACAATATTAATCTAAAATTAGTTAATATTAAAGGCCAGATTACGAGTGGAGCCCGAACATTTGCGTGAGCGATATTGGATTTAAATTGCGCTTGTATTACAAGTTTAAAGTAAACGCGATTGCTTTAACGCAATACAAGTTAACGCTCATTGGGTTAGCGCCTACTCAGAGCTGTGGTTAACTGTTTTGCAAAACAAAAAAGTCTCACAAAACAGATTACAAATGCATTACAAAGTATAGTTACACTTATAACACCATCTAAAAAAAATATTCCACAAAAAAAAAAAAAGTTATAATGGCTCAAAGATATGAGGCACAGGGCTTTAACAGAGATACATACATATACATGACTAAAGATGTATATGTATGTATAGATATAGGTCTATATATGTATACAGATATATTTATAAGTGTATGTATGTATTTACAGACATATATATACACACACACACATATAAACACATAAATACATAAGTACACATATATAGAAGTGCTTTAAAGCCCTTTTCAATTAAAGGGACACTGAACCCAATTTTTTTCTTTTGTGATTCAGATAGAGCATGACATTTTAAGCAACTTTCTAATTTACTCCTATTATCAAATGTTCTTTGTTCTCTTGGTATCTTTATTTGAAATGCAAGAATGCAAGTTTAGATGCCGGCCCATTTTTGGTGAACAACCTAGGTTGTCCTTGCTGATTGGTGGATAAATTCATTCACCAATCAAAAACTGCTATCCAGAGTCCTGAACCAAGAAAAAAGCTTAGATGCCTTCTTTTTTTATATAGAAATAGCAAGAGAACGAAGAAACATTTATAATAGGAATAAATTAGAAAGTTGCTTAAAATTGCATGCTCTATCTGAATAACAAAATATTTTTTTTGTTCAGTGTCCCTTTAAGTAGATAAAAACATGAAAATTCATATTTACGCAAAATTCATATTTAATAAAGTGTTATAGTGTGTATTTACTGTGAATATTTTACATTCCAATGTTCTACACGTAGCAGAATTTGTTCCATGTATTTGTAAAAAGATATTCCTATATATCTGTATATATCCATACCTATATAGAATTGTCTAAATACTGTATATTGGTATAGATATATACTGTACCATAATACCATCAGATATATGTGGAAATATGTTATGAATATACAGAACATAGTCTGCTATGTGTAGAACATTGGAATGTGAAATATTCATATTTTCATGTCAGGTTAGTGGACTTATATGCATATATATATATATATGCGTTCGGGTTAGTGTGCGGTTAGGGTTTTTTCCCACTTTTTTTTGCTCCATTGACTTCTACGGGGGGGGGGAATATGTTATCACGAGCACGATATTCAAAGTTCAGCTTTTTGCACAAATTTATGTTAAATTATGCAATTGATTTATGCATGGAATAGCTTTGTAACATTTATAAATAGAGAATGTTATAATATTGCGAAGTATTACACTGTCCCCACCCCGCTACTTCATAATGCCACCCGGCAGGCAAACTTTTCTGTGGAGAATACTGCTTTTTATGTATCTTTAATGTCACAAATTAGGTAGAGCAAGGAATGATTTAGACATAGAAAGGTAAAGCATTATGTGATTTCAGTTATTTCCCCCTTAACAAGCCAACTTGGGGCTCAATAAGTATAAAAAGTTTATTTTCTTTCACCCAGAATGCGCTAAATTCTTGGATGCTTGTTAGGCTGCGCTGAGGGGTCTCATTGTTCACATGAGATCATTATCAAAATTCATTAAGACTCTCTTCACCTATCTTTTCCTGATATATATATATATATATATATATATATATATATATATAGATATATAGATATAGATATATATAGTTGTGTTAAAAGGGACACTCAAGTCAAAATAAACGTTTATGATTCAGATAGATCATGCAGTTTTAAGACACTTTCCAATTTACTTCCATTATCAAATTTTGCACATTTTGGCCCCAAGTTATCAAGGTCTGTCAGACCTGATCCGACAGTGCGGATCAGGTCCGACAGACCTCTCTGAATACGGCGAGCAATACGCTCGCCGTATTCAGCATTGCACCAACAGCTCACAAGAGCTGCTGGTGCAACGCCGCCCCCTGCAGACTCGCGGCCAATAGGCCGCCAGCAGGGGGGTGTCAATCAACCCGATCGTACTCGATCGTGTTGATTTCTGGCGATGTCTGTCCGCCTGCTCAGAGCAGGCGGACAGGTTATGGAGCAGCGGTCTTTGTGACCGCTGCTTCATAACTGCTGTTGCCAGAAACACGGGCCGTCAAGCTCCATTCAGAGCTTGATACATATGCCCCTTTGTCTTTTTATATTCACACTTTCTGGGGAACAAGATCCTACTGAGCATGTGCACAAGTTCACAGGGTATACGTATACTAGTTTGTGATTGGCTGATGTCTGTCACATGATACAGGGGGCTGGATAATGGATTATTATGCACTTATTAATTATGTAATTCTACTGTATTTAGTTGTCTATTAAGCGTCTCAATACATGGTATCTCGGTCATGAAGCAAGAAACAATAGCAACACAGTAAAACAATAATTGTAACCACAACACTAAATTCACTCCCATTTACCGTGCATAATATTGCCATATCTGCATTGTAATGGTAAAGTAGTCTCGCTGGATAGAACAAAGTTTGTTTCAGTAATCTTGCAGATGACAAAGAAGGGCTGACCATGGGCATTCAAGAGGTGTGGTATTTAATTTGCACCTAAACCGCGACTCAACATGTTGAATTTAAAGACACAATTGCCCTAATGAAGTATCTTGTCTCAGTCGTGTCTTGCTATCTCAAAGATGAGGAGGATGTTTCGTTTTTAGTCCAAAACAAACTTTCATTATTCAGATAGGGCATGTAATTTTAAACAATTTTCTAATTTACATCCATCACCAATTTTGCTTTGTTCTCTTTGTATTCTTAGTTGAAAGCTAAACCTAAGAGGATCATATGGTAATTTCTAAACCCTTTAAGGCCGCCTCTCATCTCAGGGCATTTTGACAGTTTTTCACCACTAGAGGGTGTTAGTTCATGTGTTTCATATAGATAACACTGTGCTCATGCACGTGGAGTTCCTAGGAGCCAGCACCGATTGGCTAAAATGCAAGTCTGTCAAAAGAACTGAAATAAGAGGGCTGTCAGAAGATGCTTAGATTTAAGATAATCACAGAGGTAAAAAGTGTATTTAAATAACTGTGTTGGTTATGCAAAACTAGGGAATGGGTAATAAATGGATTATCTATCTTTTAAAACAATAAATATTCTGGTGTAGACTGTCCCTTTAACTTTTTTTTGTTTTCTTTTGTGCATATGTTAGAGCGGACTATTTTATAGGTGTATTGGTTTAGTCATTTTTTTTGAAGGTGCATTTGTGATACCAATATCCTTGATAGTCAAACTCAGTCTACGAGGCAGGAACAATTAACTGTTGAGAGACAGAATCAGCTCCATTGATTTAATTCACTGCTCTGATAAGAAGCAGATACAAATTTGTATGAATTACACAACTTGAGTGGTGAAGATGCGGCATGTTTTTACATGAAGTATTAGTTTCACTAACAAGGGTACCACGCAAGTCGCAGGAAGAGGAAGAAATCCCTACTGCATGTGCGTTAGGCAATCAAAGGTTTCTATATCGTCTGAATATGCTTTAAAGCAATAATGGAGTAAGATCACTGCTGTCAGTGTCATATACCAATTACTTATCCCTTAGTTTAGCCTTGCATATTCTGGGTAATCAGTGGGTTCAGTCACTGTTGAATTTGTAATACTGGCAATCAAGGCTTTAAAAGGAACAGTCTACTCCAGAATTGTTATTGTTTAAAAAGATAGATAATCTGTTTATTTACCCATACCCCAGTTTTGCATAACCAACACAGTTATATACTTTGTACCTCTGTGATTACCTTGTATCTAAGCCTCTGCAGCCTGCCCCCTTATTTCTGTTCTTTTGACAGACTTGCATTTTAGCCAATCAGTGCCCTCTCATAAGTAACTTACAGGCGGGAGCACAATTATCGATATGGCACACATGAACTAACACCATCTAGCTGTGAAAAACTGTCAGATCCATTCAGATAAGAGGCAGCCTTCAAGGGCTTAAAATTAAAATATGAACCTTACCTAGGTTTAGCTTTCCACTAAGAATACCAAGAGAACAAAGCAAATTTGATGATAAAAGTAAATTGGAAAGTTGTTTAAAATGACATGCCTTATCTGAATCATGAAAGTTTAATTTTGACTAGCCTGTGTATTGAAATCCATGTTGCTTTTGTAGTAGTAAAAATAATGTATTCCCAAGCATGTGTAACAGCAGTGTTTTAACCCTCTAACTGCCCTCTGTCTATAATGTTATGTAAATTTGTTGACTCCTATATATTAATCTGTTCCTACGAAATCACAACTTACTCCAATGTCAGCTTGTCATTTTAAAAGACTGCCTACAATTTTGAATCTTTCCTGACTATTATTAAGGCTTGACAAATCTTGGGTGCCATGAATACATAGCTATGACATTTCTATAGCTCTTAATTTCTTGGACTTTTCCACTAGTATCTCTATATAATATCCTTAGCTGGCTACTTAATTCTTTATAAATTTATCAACTTCAGATTGTTCAGTCAGTAAAATGGGCAACATCACGGTTTAGTTCTATTATTAGTGATACAGATGCTCCCAGATTTACCTCCTACGTGCTACCTTCAAAAAAGTCTCTGCAGTCAGAAAATAGTGCATAACATCTGGCTGTAGGGAAACGCTGCTCTATTTTATTTCAGCTCAGTTATTGTGCAACTGCAGAACATAAAACAGACTGCTGCTTTTGAGCTCTGCATTTTCTTTGTGTCAGCCAGCTTTATAAAATGGGGCAGGAGTTAATTCTTAACTCACTCTCCATGATGTCACATGCCCAACACATGTGAGCAATGAGACACTAAACCTCTGCAGTGCTCCGCTTGGCCGACCAGGGAATTCAGCATCCAGCAGACACATGTACACAAACACACACACACACACACTCTCTCTCTCACACACAAAGACGCTTCACAAATATATCCATATGCTTCTGCAGTGCTGACTGTGCCCATGGAGACAGCTTGTTCTGAAGAATTCATTCAAATACTGATATGCTATGTGCATACTAAACATGTATTCCTGGCACACAAAAAAAAGATATTAAATAAACATAAATAAGTGTACTATTAGACACTAATAATGCAGCATCTCAGGTGACAGAACATTTCTTGTTTTAAAGTGAATATTCTGCATTAATTAACTTTTAGTTAGAGCGAACAAATGTATAGTGCAGGGCTACAATTAACCGCACAATGGATCACATGGTGTGAATTTGACATATCTGTATTATTAGATGGAATGACACACTGTTTGCATTCTCTTCTCTGCACCAGACCATAAATAACCATTCTCACTTTGTACAGAATATCAAAAAACATAATTTATGCTTACCTGATAAATTCCTTTCTCCTGTAGTGTGGTCAGTCCACGGGTCATCATTACTTCTGGGATATTAACTCCTCCCCAACAGGAAGTGCAAGAGGATCACCCAAGCAGAGCTGCTATATAGCTCCTCCCCTCTACGTCACACCCAGTCATTCAACCAAGAACCAAACGAGAAAGGAGAAACTATAGGGTGCAGTGGTGACTGGAGTATAATTTAAAAATTTAGACCTGCCATAAAAAACAGGGCGGGCCGTGGACTGACCACACTACAGGAGAAAGGAATTATCAGGTAAGCATAAATTATGTTTTCTCCTGTTAAGTGTGGTCAGTCCACGGGTCATCATTACTTCTGGGATACCAATACCAAAGCTAAAGTACACGGATGACGGGAGGGACAGGCAGGATCTTTATACGGAAGGAACCACTGCCTGAAGTACCTTTCTCCCAAAAACAGCCTCCGAAGAAGCAAAAGTGTCAAATTTGTAAAATTTGGAAAAAGTATGAAGAGAAGACCAAGTTGCAGCCTTGCAAATCTGTTCAACAGAGGCCTCATTCTTAAAGGCCCAAGTGGAAGCCACAGCTCTAGTGGAATGAGCTGTAATTCTTTCAGGAGGCTGCTGTCCAGCAGTCTCATAGGCTAAACGTATTATGCTACAAAGCCAAAAAGAGAGAGAGGTAGCAGAAGCTTTTTGACCTCTCCTCTGTCCAGAATAAACGACAAACAGGGAAGAAGTTTGGCGAAAATCTTTAGTTGCCTGTAAATAAAATTTCAGGGCACGGACTACATCTAGATTGTGCAGAAGTCGTTCCTTCTTTGAAGAAGGATTCGGACACAATGATGGCACAACAATCTCTTGATTGATATTTGTGTTAGTGACAACCTTAGGTAAGAACCCAGGTTTAGTACGCAGAACAACCTTATCTGAATGAAAAATCAGATACAGAGAATCACAATGTAAGGCTGATAACTCAGAGACTCTACGAGCCGAGGAAATAGCCATTAAAAACAGAACTTTCACAAATAACAGCTTGTTATCAATGGAATGAAGGGGTTCAAACGGAACACCCTGTAAAACGTTAAGAACTAAATTTAAGCTGCATGGTGGAACAACAGTTTTAAACACAGGCTTAATCCTGGCCAAAGCCTGACAAAAAGCCTGAACGTCTGGAACTTCTGACAGACGCTTGTGTAAAAGAATGGACAGAGCTGAGATCTGTCCCTTTAAGGAACTAGCAGATAAACCCTTTTCTAAACCTTCTTGTAGAAAAGACAATATCCTAGGAATCCTAACTTTACTCCATGAGTAACTCTTGGATTCGCACCAATGTAAGTATTTACGCCATATTTTATGGTAAATCTTTCTGGTAACAGGCTTCCTAGCCTGTATTAAGGTATCAATAACTGACTCCGAAAAACCACGCTTTGATAAAATCAAGCGTTCAATTTCCAGGCAGTCAGCTTCAGAGAAATTAGATTTTGATGTTTGAAAGGACCCTGAATTAGAAGGTCCTGTCTCAGAGGCAGAGACCAAGGTGGACAGGATGACATGTCCACTAGATCTGCATACCAGGTCCTGCGTGGCCACGCAGGCGCTATTAGAATCACCAATGCTCTCTCCTGTTTGATCCTGGCAATCAATCGAGGAAGCATCGGGAAGGGTGGAAACACATAAGCCATCCCGAAGGTCCAAGGTGCTGTCAAAGCATCTACCAGGACCGCTCCCGGGTCCCTGGACCTGGACCCGTAACAAGGAAGCTTGGCGTTCTGGCGAGACGCCATGAGATCTATCTCTGGTTTGCCCCAAAGTCGAAGTATTTGGGCAAAGACCTCCGGATGAAGTTCCCACTCCCCCGGATGAAAAGTCTGACGACTTAGGAAATCCGCCTCCCAGTTCTCCACTCCAGGAATGTGGATCGCTGACAGGTGGCAAGAGTGAGACTCTGCCCAGCGAATTATCTTTGATACTTCCATCATCGCTAGGGAGCTTCTTGTCCCTCCTTGATGGTTGATGTAAGCTACAGTCGTGATGTTGTCCGACTGAAACCTGATGAACCCCCGAGTTGTTAACTGAGGCCAAGCCAGAAGGGCATTGAGAACTGCTCTCAATTCCAGAATGTTTATTGGAAGGAGACTCTCCTCCTGAGTCCATGATCCCTGAGCCTTCAGGGAATTCCAGACAGCGCCCCAACCTAGTAGGCTGGCGTCTGTTGTTACAATTGTCCAATCTGGTCTGCTGAATGGCATCCCCCTGGACAGATGTGGCCGAGAAAGCCACCATAGAAGAGAATTTCTGGTCTCTTGATCCAGATTCAGAGTAGGGGACAAATCTGAGTAATCCCCATTCCACTGACTTAGCATGCATAATTGCAGCGGTCTGAGATGTAGGCGTGCAAAGGGTACTATGTCCATTGCCGCTACCATTAAGCCGATTACCTCCATGCATTGAGCCACTGACGGGTGTTGAATGGAATGAAGGACACGGCAAGCATTTTGAAGCTTTGTTAACCTGTCTTCTGTCAGGTAAATCTTCATTTCTACAGAGTCTATAAGAGTCCCCAAGAAGGGAACCCTTGTGAGTGGTAAGAGAGAACTCTTCTCTACATTCACCTTCCACCCATGCGACCTTAGAAATGCCAGTACTAACTCTGTATGAGACCTGGCAGTTTGAAAGCTTGACGCTTGTATCAGAATGTCGTCTAGGTACGGAGCCACCGAAATTCCTCATGGCCTTAGCACCGCCAGAAGAGAGCCCAGAACCTTTGTGAAGATTCTTGGAGCCGTAGCCAACCCGAATGGAAGAGCTACAAACTGGTAATGCCTGTCTAGGAAGGCAAACCTTAGATACCGGTAATGATCTTTGTGAATCGGTATATGAAGGTAGGCATCCTTTAAATCCACTGTGGTCATGTACTGACCCTTTTGGATCATGGGTAATATTGTCCGAATAGTTTCCATTTTGAACGATGGAACTCTTAGGAATTTGTTTAGGATCTTTAAATCCAAGATTGGTCTGAAGGTTCCTTCTTTCTTGGGAACCACAAACAGATTTGAGTAAAACCCTTGTCCGTGTTCCGACCGCGGAACCGGATGGATCACTCCCATTAGTAAAAGATCTTGTACACAGCGTAGAAACGCCTCTTTCTTTATCTGGTTTGTTGACAACCTTGAAAGATGAAATCTCCCTTTTGGGGGAGAGGCTTTGAAGTCCAGAAGATATCCCTGAGATATGATCTCTAACGCCCAGGGATCCTGGACATCTCTTGCCCAAGCGTGGGCGAAGAGAGAGAGTCTGCCCCCCACTAGATCCGTTCCCGGATCGGGGGCCCTCACTTCATGCTGTCTTAGGGGCAGCAGCAGGTTTTCTGGCCTGCTTGCCCTTGTTCCAGGACTGGTTAGGTTTCCAGCCTTGTCTGTATCGAGCAACAGCTCCTTCCTGTTTTGGTGCAGAGGAAGTTGATGCTGCTCCTGCCTTGAAGTTACGAAAGGCACGAAAATTAGACTGTCTAGCCCTAGGTTTGGCTCTGTCTTGAGGCAGGGCATGGCCTTTACCTCCTGTAATGTCAGCGATAATTTCCTTCAAACCGGGCCCGAATAAGGTCTGCCCTTTGAAAGGTATGTTAAGTAATTTAGATTTAGAAGTAACATCAGCTGACCAGGATTTTAGCCACAGCGCTCTGCGTGCCTGAATGGCGAATCCGGAATTCTTAGCCGTAAGTTTAGTTAAGTGTACTACGGCATCAGAAATAAATGAATTAGCTAGCTTAAGGGTTTTAAGCTTGTGTGTAATCTCATCCAATGGAGCTGATTCAAGGGTCTCTTCCAGAGACTCAAACCAAAATGCTGCTGCAGCCGTGACAGGCGCAATGCATGCAAGGGGTTGCAATATAAAACCTTGTTGAACAAACATTTTCTTAAGGTAACCCTCTAATTTTTTATCCATTGGATCTGAAAAGGCGCAGCTATCCTCCACCGGGATAGTGGTACGCTTAGCTAAAGTAGAAACTACTCCCTCCACCTTAGGGACCGTTTGCCATAAGTCCCGTGTGGTGGTGTCTATTGGAAACATCTTTCTGAATATAGGAGGGGGTGAGAAAGGCACACCGGGTCTATCCCACTCCTTAGTAACAATTTCAGTAAGTCTCTTAGGTATTGGAAAAACGTCAGTACTCGACGGTACCGCAAAATATTTATCCAACCTACACATTTTCTCTGGTATTGCAACTGTGTTACAATCATTCAGAGCCGCTAAGACCTCCCCTAGTAATACACGGAGGTTTTCCAGCTTAAACTTAAAATTTGAAATGTCTGAATCCAGTTTATTTGGATCAGATCCGTCACCTGCAGAATGAAGCTCTCCGTCCTCATGTTCTGCAAATTGTGACGCAGTATCTGACATGGCCCTAATATTGTCAGCGCACTCTGTTCTCACCCCAGAGTGATCTCGCTTACCTCTAAGTTCTGGTAATTTAGACAAAACTTCAGTCATTACATTAGCCATGTCCTGTAGTGTGATTTGTAATGGCCGCCCTGAAGTACTCGGCGTTACAATATCACGCACCTCCCGAGCGGGAGATGCAGGTACTGACACGTGAGGCAAGTTAGTCGGCATAACTTCCCCCTCGTTGTTTGGTGAATGATGTTCAATTTGTACAGAATGACTTTTATTCAAAGTAGCATCAATGCAATTAGTACATAAATTTCTATTGGGCTCCACCTTGGATTTTGCACATATAGCACAGAGATATTCCTCTGAGTCAGACATGTTTAACAAACTAGCAATTAAACTAGCAAGCTTGGAAATACTTTTCACTCAAATTACAAGTAATATGAAAAACGCACTGTGCCTTTAAGAAGAACAGAAAAAAATTATGACAGTTTAATAATAAGAAACCGAAAAATTATAACAATCAGATTTTTCCCAGTAAAAGCATAAATTTAGCAAAGGATTGCCCCCATTAGCAATGGATAACTAACCCTTAATAGCAGAGAAACAAATATAAACGTTTTTTATCACAGTCAAAGCACAATCTCACAGGTCTGCTGTGAGTGATTACCTCCCTCAAAATAATTTTTGAAGACCCTTGAGCTCTGTAGAGACGATCCGGATCATGCAGGAAGAGAAAAAGACTTTTGACTGAATTTCTGATGCGTAGCAAAAGCGCCAAAATAGGCCCCTCCCTCTCACCCACAGCAGTGAGGGAAGCTCAGTAAACTGTCTCAAATTAAAATAAACGACAGCCAAGTGGAAAAACAGTGCCCAAAAACAATTTTTCACCCAGTACCTCAGATATGTAAACAATTTAGCATGCCAGCAAAAACGTTTAAAATTAAATATCATGAAATGTCATTAAACAGCCTGTTGCTAGACGATCCCACTGCAAGTAAGGCTAAAGATTATATGCATATAGTATTACCCAGAGAAGTGCCATTCCCCAGAATACTGAAGTGTACACATATATACATAAACAGCCTGATACCAGTTACTACTACTGCATTTAAGGCTGAACTTACATTATATTGGTATTGGCAGTATTTTCTCAGTCAATTCCATTCCTCAGAAAATAATATACTGCAACATACCTCTTTGCAGGTGAACCTGCCCGCTGTCCCCTGATCTGAAGTTTACCTCACTCCTCAGAATGGCCGAGAACAGCAAAATGAATTTTAGCTACGCCGGCTAAAATCATACAAAAAACTCAGGTAGATTCTTCTTCAAATTCTACCTGAGAAGGAACAACACACTCCGGTGCTGTTTTAAAATAACAAACTTTTGATTGAAGATATAAAAACTAAGTATAATCACCACAGTCCTCTCACACATCCTATCTATTAGTTGGGTGCAAGAGAATGACTGGGTGTGACGTAGAGGGGAGGAGCTATATAGCAGCTCTGCTTGGGTGATCCTCTTGCACTTCCTGTTGGGGAGGAGTTAATATCCCAGAAGTAATGATGACCCGTGGACTGACCACACTTAACAGGAGAAAGGTCAATTCTCCTTGGCGAGTATTACTACATTGTCACAAAACCTCAGCTATCAACAAGGTCACATTTGAATGCCTTAGATCAGGGATGACCAATTTCCAAAGACATGGGGGCCACAAGACAGTATTTCAGAAGGGTTAAGGACCGCATATACATTTATGATAATTAAATACACATGAATTTAGGTAATTTTGAAGGGTACTCTTACCTTCTTTTTTCCCCTGAGTTTTGGCAACTGAAAGCACCAATTTTTATTTCTGCCTTTTTCTAGGGCCACAAGTTGTCTCTCTCTACCTTAGATGACTGGTTCAGGAATGCTTGTTAGACTGCAGAGGGTCTCATTATTCAGGAAAGATCATGGTCGAGATTTATTAAGCCTCACTTCACCTGTTTTTTTCCCAGCCTATCACCAGTGAGCGTTCTTGCAGTCAACATATATAATTGGATGAACTGAAATGTTCAAGATTTGATATCTCGCACAACATACCATATCCGATATCAATGTAGAAAAAAGTAATTACAACTACAACACTTCCAAAATACGCAAAACAGTTTCTGGATATTCATGTTATTGCTAAATATAGGTTTGTTTTGTTATGTTAAAGTAGTCTTACTGGATAGCACTAATTTTGTCTAGGTACTCTCGTAATTGAAAAATGAAAAGCCAACTGTGAGTGTTCCGACGGTGGCGGGGTGGGAGGTCTGGAGGCGTGGCCTGTAAGAAAGACATGATTGCTCTAGTATGTTGTGTTTCACTAACATTTAAAAAAAAAAAAATCTTATTTTATTTTTTGCGTGGATTTTTTTTTTAATTCATCTTTTTTGAGTATGTATGAGTGGACTGCTTTATATAGGGTGTTATTTTTCTTTTTGTAGGTTTGTTTTGTAATGTTTTGAAAGCGGTTCTGTGTTGCCGATATCCTTTACACCAAAACTGGTTCTATGCATCAGAGTGAACAATCGAGAGAAAAATGAAGCTCCACGGATTACAATAGAGAAATACAATCTGTAACAGTCTAGTTAAAATTTACAATTTTCAAGTTATGAAGTAGTGAGTTATTTATCAAGATATTAATTTCACAGATGTGCTTTATTGAGACCAGTATAGCCAACTAGGCATTTAAGTAAATGACACCCACATGTTGCTAAAAAGAGTTTTAAAATGTAATTTTACAAGTCTAAATTCTGTTCTACAGCATTTCTATAATGTAATGTTTAATAATTTGATGTACATAATATTTATTTACTGTCTATTTAATGAGAGACGGCATCCAGAAGATGTTTTAGCTTAAAAGTGCCAGAGGGGAAACCTAGAGAAATCCAAACCAAATATTAAAACTGATCACTCAGGGCCTAATGATCAAAGGTTCTCCTGCGTGGAGAGATATTGTAGTGCAGACTTTACAGGGGCTGAACTCACTGAATGCTCAAAGAAAAAATGACAGAACTCTCCAACACTGCAAGATCTCACTCATTGCTGCATATGAAGGAGAGACAAGCCCAGTTCAATATAGCACTGCATGATATAATACTTTTTGTTACACTTACACTTTGTGATTTGTATTTTATATTACTTTACACTTTAGATTGGTTCCTTTCAGTATTATTACATTTAATCTTTTCACTTTCTATTTTATATTTTAAAACATTTAGATTTAGATCCAGCAGTGATTTTACAAATTTCGATTATGTTTTTGAAAGTTTGTGTTATTTTAACAAATTAGGATCATGTATATTTCTGTGTATCTTTTACAACTTACACTATTTTCTCAATGATGATAAAACACTGCTTCTTAGAGTGGGAGGGGCAGGGTAATTCCCTGAGCTGAACAAGTCTTGTGAAATACTGTAAGCTTTTAAACAAGTTGATTTTAAATCGCCAGCTTTATGCAGGCAAAGTTTGCTCAAACTTCACAATACACTTAATTAACTGACAGATAATTAATATTATCTATCTTTTTAAACAATAACATTTTTGGAGTTGACTGTCCCTTTTTAATTGTGTTTTTGTACACCACAAACAGGAAGAAAAAGCCAGGAGAACTAAGAATCTCTCAAGTCAAAATCTACAAGAATCAGCAATTGACTAATACATTTTTTCATATGTTTATATGTTGACTTTCTTTAACTTGAATTGCTTTCAATTTAACTTAAAGGGACAGTCTAGTATAAATTAAACTTTCATTATTCAGATATGACTTTAAATTTTAATCAACTTTCCAATTTACTTTTATCATCAAATTTGCTTTTTTCTCATGGTATTCTTAGTTTAAACTAAACCTAGGTAGGCTCATATGCTAATTTCTAAACCTTTGAGGGCTGCCTCTTATCACATGCTTTTTAAATCTCTTTTCAACACAAAGAGACAGAAAGTATTTAGGCACAGGGGGTTATTTAAGATCTAGCACAAAGCAATGCTAAATTTAAGACAATAGATAATAAACAGTCACAGTCATGTGATCAGGGGGCTGGAAGAAGGTTCCTTGATACAAGGTAATCACAGAGGTAAAAAGTATATTAATATAACAGTGTTTGTTATGCAAAACTGGGGAATGGGTAATAAAGGGATTATCTATCTTTTAAAACTATAACAATTCTAAGGTAGACTGTCCCTTTAATAAGGATTAACGTTTAAAATATCAAAAGCAAGATTTGGTGAATACTTGTATATTCATTCTCTTAGATTTAAATGTTTAGGAGACTAGACAATCTACCATTCAATTATTTTTTAAATGGAAGCTAAAGTCAAAATTAAAAAAACTTTCATGATTCAGATAGAGCTTGCAGTTTTAAGAGACTTTCCAATTTAATTCCATTATTAAATTATGCACAGTCATTTACTTTAAGGAACCAGCTGTTATTGACCCTGTGCAAAAGTTCACTGTTTCGCGCATGCGCAATTGAAAATTTCACCGAGTTCATTCATTATAGAAATACTATATCGCTCGGTAAGTTTAATTTTCAAAGGGCTCCATATTCTCTAATAAAATATGATTACAAGCTAAAGGAATAATGTTTATATTTATAGTTTTAAAGATTATTGTTATGTTGATTGACAGCGGAATCAGGGTTTGACGCATGCGCAGTGTTTAACTGAGACGGGAGAGCGCATTGCCACTACGTAAACAGCGGGTGGGACCGCTGTATACGTAATATTGAAGAGAATAAGGAAGTTGAGAGTGGGAGGAGCAGGTATTTAGAAATGTATATAAAAATTATATTACACATTTTATGAAAAAATGAAAGTGGTGGTATGGTTAATATACTTATTGGCTATATAATTATACTTTCAAAACAGTAAAAATTTACATTCACTTTAATTACAAGGGTAGTCATTAAACAGTTAAAAACTCATTTCATATTTAAAGGGAGACTAAACACTTTTTCTGTTGCTATAAATTATACATCAGCCAAGCCAATGCTTTGTTGTTGTTTTATTAAACAAATTAACATCCTTTTTTCTGAAATTATTTTTCAATAGCCAAACTCAACCTATCATTTGCCTTATTTGGAAGAGACAATCTGGGCTTTAGTCAGCAGTTACAACAAGCACAGTCTAGAAGCTGCAGAAATGGTAGTAAGCGGTTTTCTTTCATCCCTTAAATGAGCACGGTGGTGATCACATTTAGTGATCAACTCTGAGACTGAAAGTTTCTACGGCTGAGACTCCTGGAAACAGGAAATATCCACTACAAACGAGGCCCTGATAAAAGCCAGAGAAAGGAGGATTCTGTGATATGATAAACTTACCTCATATCGAATTAGGTAAAACAAAGTAAGTGGACACCCAAAGGGGGATATTGAAGAGGACAAGATTACACATATACACACCTATGAATTCTATATGATGCTTTTCTGAAAAGACTGTTTAAACTTTGTGGGGGGTTTTACCTCTATGAACTAATCTTTTATACTTATGCATGTTTGAGCAACCAGTGCTTTCTATGTACTTTATTATCAATTTCTGTTAAAGGAGATATACAAGAGGAGTTTCTATTTGCTTTTGGATGAGCTGCAGGTTGCACTTATATGTATAGTAAGGATATTTATACATAGGTGTTCTTTCATTGTGAACCACAGGATTTAGGTGGTAAATACCTAGCACCTTTGTATTACATTGAACCATATTTGAAGCGCTCATAGATCTTGGAATTCTACTTGTTTCTGACAAATAAATATATATTTATTGTACCAAAATACCATCATTTATAAAAAGTAGAAATATGTATTTATGAATGAATAGAACATTTTCTGCTAAGTGAAGAACATTGGAATATGAAATATTCATATTTTCATGTCTGGTTAGCGCACTTGAGAATATGCAATCGGGTTTGCACGCTAATAGGGTGTTTGGTATTTTCTCCCCCACTTTTTTTGCTCCGTTGACTTGTATGGGGAATAAGTTATTACGCTTGCAATACTTTAAGTTCGGCTTTTTACGTGCATCGGGTTAGCACGCAAGCTAAAAAGCACTACCCGACGCATGCAAAAAGCTTACTTCTAGCGGAGTTAGCGCTCGAGTGGGAGAGTTAAATATCGCTCCACTTGTAATTGGCCCGATGTAAGCTTCTTCAGGGGAGGAACCATCAGAGGATAGCTGAGCACTGGAAGACCTGAAAATGGACTGCATGTTATGTCTTAAATAAACAGATTTTAGTTTCTAATTTATTTAAAATGAGCTAAACCACTTTCACTGTAAAATGTTGTGATTTTTTTAGCTTTGAACAAAAAAGTAGAAATAAAGTATTAATAGGCAAAGAAAACAAAAACGAACTACGGCAAATTAATGAGACTTTCCATTTTTGTTGGGGGGTTTTTCAGTCCAAATAAGGTTGTTTTTTTTAAAAAAAAAAAAAAAAAAAAAAAAAGTATTAAAGTTTTTAGTTATTTATTTTAAATGGATGTTCCTATGGTGAAAAATCGTGTTTATTGTTTAATCCTTGTCGAGCAGGTCACTGTAAGCCAAAAGAGTTTTGGGAGATTCTCCAGGCCGGTAAGCAATCTATCCCATGGACCAGTATGTTCTGCCTGTTAGTTTCAAAATAAACATTTTTAAACTAAAATAATAAAAAAAAAAAATTCACATGGTTGGAGTGCTTCTGCATATTCATGACAAATTTATTTAAAGGGATAGGAAGGTCAAATTAAAATGAACATGGCTGCATTTTAATTTTAAATAGAAGCAATTTTGCAATAAACTTCCATTAGGAAAGAGGCTTCTAGTAAAAGTGATTTCTGTTTTTCAGCGGCATATGCACATATGCTTTGAGGTCCTTTGCACCAGTATTCAAGCTCAGAGGGCTGGGGTGGTGTGTATTGTGCCTGTGAACAGTTAATTTGTGTCATACAAGCCAGTGACGATTCACTGAGAAGGTGTAGTGTTTAATAATGGTGCACAGGCCCTCATAGCATATGTGCGTATGCTGCTGAAAAACAGTATTAACTTTTACTACAAGAATTTTTGCTAAAGGAAGTATATTACAAAAAATTATTCCATTTAAAATTATAATGCACCCATGCACATTTAAATTTTGACCTATCCCTTTAAAGGGACAGTCTACACCAGAATTGTTATTGTTTTAAAAGATAGATAATCCCTTTTTTACCCATTCCCCAGTTTTGCATAACCAACACAGTTATATTTATATATTTTTTACCTCTGTGATTATCTTGTATCTAAGCCTCTGCAAACTGCCCCTTTATTTCAGTTCTTTTGACAGACTTGAAGTTTAGCCAATCAGTGATGGCTCCCAGGTAACTTCATGTGCATGAGCACAGTGTTATCTATATGAAACACATGAAATAACACCCTCTAGTGGTGAAAAATCTGTTAAAATGCATTCTTAAGAGGTGGCCTTCAAGGTCTAAGAAATTAGCATATGAACCTCCTAGGTTAAGCTTTCAAATAAGAATACCAAGATAAAGCAAAATTGGTGATAAAAGTAAATTGGAAAATTGTTTAAAATGACATGCCCTATCTGAATCATGAAAGTTTATTTTGGACTAGACTGTCCCTTTAATGTCTCTAAATTATTACTAAGATAAAAATGAAAATGTCCACAGCTACCGTTCACAGTAACTTTCATTCTGAAGGCCTACAGAGATCATATGAACCAAGCCTCCAGAAAATGTTGTGAATTTGCCTTTAGATAATACAGGTCACTTGTGTATAGGTCCTGTGGGTCATCGCTGGAATTAAAGTGAGCTTGTGTTGAATGAAAAGTCTGGATAATTAGACAATGGTGCAAAATGATAACTCAATATGGATTACAATATTGTTTCCACAAATAGTGAACTATTTCTTAAAAAAAATAAAAATAAGAAAAAAGCAAACCTAGATTCAATAGAGTAGGAAAATACTAATATGTGGCCTCAATCGACAATTTCTAAAAGCATTAAGACTTGATTTTGACAGTTGCTATGGAAACTCCAATTATGCAAGAAGGAGCAAAATGCCTCCTATTGAAAGTCATCAGCTCTGCAGGATGCAGTAATTTACCTCCTGATATGAATTTAACATGACAGCAATTTGAAAAAATAAAATATCAAGTAGTGGAACAGAATTTTAAAATTTCTGTAGCTGCCCAAGAGATAACACCGACTTTTGAAGTTTGGCAACATAAAGGGACATTGTACTTAAAAACATTTAAATGCTGTTCTTTCATATGTTTTTCACATTTTATTTTTTTAGAAGCTATTTAAAATAAATACCACATTATTAGTTAGGTACTTCCTACTGATATTAATTGGCTTATATGTATTTCCTGCTAAAGCTCATTGGCTGATTCTTTCAACTGATAAAGGGATACTCTACTGTAAAATTGGTCAGTTATACAAGATGCAGAGTGATATTTCTGGGAAAGTAATCCTTTATGTTTACATTTGTATATGAAACAGCTGTTATTTGCTTATTCAGATAGCAAGAGAACAAAGAAAATTTGATAATAGGAGTAAATTTTAAAGTTGCTTAAAATGGCATGCTCTATTTGAAACATGAAAGAAAGAATTTGGGTTTACTATCCCTTTAATGAGAAACAAAATGCTGATTGCACTGGTTAGCGATTACATCAAAGGCCAAAGGGCCTGTAAGTTAATTGGTTCTTTTGTAAAGTATCTAGTGATGCTAAAAGGCGACGTGTTTAATTAACCTGTGTTTATGTCTCTTTAAGGCAGTGCTAAATAAACCCAGGAGCCAGGGAGTGACTGGCTCCTAGAATTTTACTTAACTTTTTGGGTTATTCTCTATATATTTATATAAGTTTGCCTGGCTCCTAAATTTTAAACAGATTTGCCGACCACTGCTTTAAAGGGACGGTTTACTCAAAAAATTACTCCCCTTTAATTTATTCCCAATGATCCACTTTACCTGCTGGAGTGTATTAAATTGTTTACAAGTATTTCCATTACCCTTATATTGGCATTTGAAATAGTTTATTTAGCCGGTGGTATCCCCACCCATCCTGAAAGTTTTTGGCCTCAAGGCCAAACTGTGTTAACACAGCCAGTAGAATAAATTACACTCCCAGTGGGTTATAGAAGAGATAAGGCAATAAAATGTTAATTTTCCATTGTTCTCTCCAAGTATTGGTGATTGGTCTATGGGCAGATATAGGATAAAGAAGCAGGTATATGTACACAATGTGATAAAGTAATGAGATCTGATTATACCTACAAGCTCAACCCATTTTATTAGGTTGTGGCTTCAAAACACAAAATCAGCTCATTCATATGCACAAATAAACCTTAAAAAAGCAAATCTCATACATTTTATACTCTGCAGCTGGTAAAAAAAGTAAAGGGAAAAACAATTTCATAGTATACTGTCCCTTTAAGGGATCTGAATAGAGGCATTATTGGTGTGACGAAACCAATCTAGTCACAATTGGTATAAGGGGCACATGCTTTTTGTTGCGTTATTGATTTAGTTAATTCATATTGGTGTAAAGGTGATTATTATTAATTCTTTAACTTTAATTGATCAAGCAGGTAGTTTTTTTTATCTGTTTGGCGACATTGTCATCCAACATCGGGGAGTAATTTCAGTGAGCTTTGCCAAAGTCGAAAACTAATGCTACATTGGAAAACTTTCAGCGGAATTCCGTAAGAAAGAAAAAGAAAAAAAAAAGTGTTGTTCAGTGTTTATGAAGTCCTTCTTGCTGTTGAATTCGATAATCAAGAATTGGCCCAGTCAATATGTAGCTAAATATTGATATTTGGATTGTTATCATAAAACAGGACGGGCAAATGTTAAGTATTGGTCTAGTTTCACTGATGCCATAATTTAAAGATTGGGATCACCTAGATGTGCTCATCAGCAGCCATTAATACAATCATTTTCAAATGATAGACTGTGAATAAACCTATGGGGCCTATCTATCAATCTCCAAAAGGAGATTGACGGCCCGTGTTTCTGGCGAGTCTTCAGACTCGCCAGAAACAGCAGTTATGAAGCAGCGGTCACAAAGACCGCTGCTCCAAGCAGGCGCACAGACATCGTCGCAATTCAACCCGATCGAGTACGATCGGGTTGATTGACACCCCCCTGCTGGCGGCCGATTGGCCGCGCTTCTGCAGGGGGCAGCGTTGCACCAGCAGCTCTTGTGAGCTGCTGGTGCAATGCTGAATACGGAAAGCGTAATGCTCTTCGTATTCAGCGAGGTCTGGTGGACTATGTATTTAACCCATACAAAAAGAGTATAGACATATACTTAAAATAAGTTTCAGAGCAGCAATGCACTACTTGGAGCTAGCTGAACACACCTGAGGAGTCAATGACAAGAGACAAGTGTGTAGCCACCAATCAGCAACTAGCTCCAGTAGTGCATTGTTGCTCCTGAGCCTATCTAGGTATGCTTTTTGATATTACAAAAAGAAACTTGTACATTTGATAACAGAAGTAAATTGAAAAGGCTTTAAAAATTGTATGCTCTACCTGACCCATTAAACGTTAACTTTGACTTTCATGTACATTTAAGTTGAACTTGTGTATTTTGATTTTACAACTTACAGGAAGTGCCCATCTAGTCCATGAGATTGAAGCTCACTGGCTGACAGGTAAGACTTAAAGCTTAAAGGGACACTAAACCCAAATTTTTTCTTTCGGGATTCAGATAGAGCATGCAATTTTAAGCAACTTTCTAATTTTTTCCTATTATCAAATTTTCTTCATTCTCTTGCTATCTTTTTTTTTTTTTTTTTTTTAAAGAAGGCATCTAAGCTTTTTTTTGTTTAGAACTCTGGACAGCACTTTTTTATTAGTGGATGAATTTATCCACCAATCAGCAAGAACAACCCAGGTTGTTCACCAAAAAATGGGCCGGCATCTAAACTTAAATTCTTGCATTTCAAATAAAGATACCAAGAGAATGAAGAACATTTGATAATAAAATGGCATGCTCTATCTGAATCACGAAAGAAAACAATTGGGTTCAGGGTCCCTTTAAGAACAAAAACTGTACATTTTTCACCACACAAACCTCTATTTAAAAATAAAAAAATAAAAAAAACACTGCAATAAAATGGAAATTATATTCCCTCTTTTACATGCAACAAACACAAAATATTGTAATGTTCCTTTAAGTTAGAGCGTCTATAATTCATTTTCATCTTCATCTTAACAAACACAACATTGAATGGTTTTAAAATACAAATTCATTCAGTATCTGCTTAGCTGATGATGCTTGAAAAGTAAGAGAATAATGCTTTATTTTTATTAGCCAGCGAGGCATGAAGCACAAAAGAGTCATAATAACAGAAATAGCAGTAACGTGACTCTGGAGCCAAAAAGTCTAAAAGCATCTGGTACTCACAGAATCTGGCACTTTGCTCAAATATTGCTGATTTTTATCAGAAGTTATATTCTAAAAAAAAAAATGCACAACCTACATTTAAAGAACCACTAAATGCAGGAGAATTGCATAATTAACAAGTGCATAATAAAAAGACAATGATTCAACACCTACTCTGACTTTCAAATAAGCAGTAGGTTTTATTATGGCAAATTTATTATTTTCTCCCATTTTCCGCCCACTGTATCAGGTGACAGACATAAGCCAATCACAGACTAGTATATGTATACCCTGTGAGCTTCTGCACATGCTCAGTAGGATCTTGTTTCCCAGAAAGTGTGTATATAAAAAGACTGTGCAAAATTTGATAATGGAAGTCAATTGGAAAGTGTCTTAAAACTGCTGCTCTTTCTGAATCATACAAGTTTATTTTGACTTGAGTGTCCCTTTAAAGCGACAGTAAACCCCAAAATTATCTTTTATGATTCTGATAGAACATACAAATTTTAAACAACTTTACAATTTACTTCAAATATCAAATTTGCTGCATTCTCTTGTTATCCATTGCTGATGGAGCAGCATTAGACTACTGGCAGGGAGCTGAACACATCTAGTTAGCCAATCACAAGAGACAAAAGTGTGCAGGCACCAATTAGCAGCAGCTCCAACTAGTGCATGATATGTGTGTATTCTTTTTCAACAAGGGATACCAAGAGAACAAAGCACATTTGAAAATAGAAGTGAATTTAAAAGGGTCTTAAAATGACCTGCTCTATCTGACTCATGCAAGTTTAATTTTGACTTTCCTATCCCTTTAAACACTTGCAATTGTATAATGCTAGTTAACCCTTTAAGGACACAGCTTTCAGTTTGCTCAATTGTTTTATGACGGAAAAATTCCGTCATATGTCCTTAAGAGGTTAAATACAATTTGTGAAAAGTCGTGTGATTATTTTTGTATCTTGTGTTTTTAAAATATTCAATTTCTGTTACTGTATCTATGCTTAAAGGTACATCTTTAAATAGACAGTCTTGTCAAATTTAAACTTTCTGATTCAAATAGGGCATATCATTTTCCAATTTACTTTTATCATCAAATTGTCTTTGTTCTTTTGGTGTTCTTTGTTAAAAGCTAAACCTATGTAGGCTCATATGCTAATTTCTGAGCCCTTGAAGGCCACCTCTTATCTGAAGGCATTTTGACATTTTTTTCACAGCTAGAGGGCATTAGTACATGTGTGCCATATAGATAACATTGTGCTCACACACGTCGAGTTACTGTACCTAGGAGTCAGCACTGATTGGCTAAAATGCATGTCTGTCAAAAGAACTAAAATAAGGGCACCGTCTGCAGATACTTAAATACATGGTAACCACAGAGGTAAAAAGTACTGTACAGTATATCAACATTACTGTTGGTTATACAATACTGGGGAATGGGTAATAAAGGGATTTTCAATCTTTTTAAAGAATAAAAATTCTGAAGTAGACTGTCCCTTTAATGCAAAAATGGCATACTGTAATTAGTTAGAGCATGTAATTTTTGTAATTAAATCTAGAGAACTGTGGGGTAGATTATAATCTTTCTGATGTTCAATCTGATGTTTTTTTCCTATGTTGGAAAAACAGGAATGGCAGTTATTTTTTTCATTAACAAAAGTGATCACAATGGGCCTATCACACTGCGGATCAGGTCCGACAGACATCGCTGAATGCGAAGAACAATACACTCTCCGTATTCAGCATTGCCCCAGCAGCTCTTGTGAGCTGCTGGTGCAACGCCGCCCCCTGCAGACGCGCGACCAATCGGCCCCCAGCAGGGGGGTGTCAATCAACCCGATCGTACTCGATCGGGTCGATTTCCGGTGATTCCTGTCCGCCTCATCAGAGCAGGTGGACAGGGTTATGGAGCAGCGGTCTTTAGATTGCTGCTCTATAACTTGTGTTTCTGGCGAGTCTGAAGACTCGCCAGAAACACGGGCCTTCAAGCTCCATTCGGAGCTTGATAGATAGGCCCCAAAATCTCCACGTCAGACACAACCAAGATTGTTAACACACACACAAGAGTTGATCTATATTTTCTGACAACAGCACTCAGAACTACAGATAATGGGTTATGATCACTGAAGTAACAAATGGTTTAAAGGGATTAATGGAGTCTGTGTGTGTGTGTTTTGCGTTTGGATACAGTGGTCTTTATGATTAAAGTTAAACACTATGAATGACATCTGCATATGGGCATCTTGGGTATACTGCACATGTTTGATAAATTATGTTTTAAACTTTTAAAGGGATGTTAAACAGTGCTTTTTTATTACAACCATGAAACAGACTAAGCAGTTGCTTATACTTAAAGGGCCACTAAACCCAAAATCTTTCTTTAATGATTCAGATAGAGAATATAAATTTAAACATTACAATTTACTTCTATTATTTATTTTGCTTCATTTTATAGATATCCTTAGTTGAAGAAAAAGCAATGCACATGGTGAGCCAATCACACGAGGCTTCTATGTGCAGCAACCAATCAGCAGCTGCTGAGCGTATCTAGATATGCTTTTCAGCAAAGAATATCAAGAGAATAAAACAAATTAGATAATATAAGTAAATTAGAAAGATGTTTAAAATTGCATTCTCTTTCTAAATCATGAAAGAAAAACTGTGGGTGTCATGTCCCTTTAAAGGGACACTGAACCCATTTTTTTCTTTAATTATTCAGATAGAGCATGCAATTTTAAGCAACTTTCTAATTTACTCCTATTATCAATTTTTCTTCATTCTTGCTATCTTTATTTGAAAAGCAAGAATGTAAGTTTAGAAGCCGGCCCATTTTTGGTTAACAACCTGGGTTGTGCTTGCTGATTGGTGGCTAAATGCACCCACCATTAAACAAGTGCTATCCATGGTTTTGAACCAAAATGGTCTGGCTCCTTATCTTAGATGCCTTCTTTTTCAAATAAAGATATCTAGAGAACAAAGAAAAATTGATAATAGGAGTAAATTAGAAAGTTGCTTAAAATTGCATGCTATATCTGAATCATGAAAGAAAAAAAATTGGGTTTAGTATCCCTTTAAAATGACAGTCAACTCCAAACTTTTTATTGCTTAAAAAGACAGATAATCCCTTTATTACCCATTCCCGAATTTTGCATAGCCAACATGGTTATATTAATATACTTTTAACCTCTGTGATTACCTTGTATCTAAGCCTCTTGACAGCTCCCTGATCGCAACTTATTTATTATCTATTGACCTGCATTTTAGCCAAGTAGCGATGTGTTGTGCTGGGCATGAACACAATGTTATCTATAAGGCCCACTTGAACTAGCAGTCTCCAGTTGTGAAAAGCTAATAAAAATAAATAAGAGGCTGTCTCTAGTGACTTAGAAACAGGCAGAAATTCAGAGGTTTAAATGTTATAAAGTATATTAATATAACATAATATAACAATGTTTGTTGTGCAAAGCTGGGGAATGAGTAGTAAAGGCATTATCTAACTTTGTAAGAAATAACAATGTTAATGTTGACTGTCCCTAAATGAGATCCCCTATGTATTTTAAACTCTGCTGCTGGTAGAACAAGTCATTGTAAACACATTAAGGGGAAATCCCTTTTATAGTGCACTGTCCCTTTAAAAGGTGTGTTATTTAGCCCCAAGACACTGCTTATTGCATAGGGATGTACTGGCTGTGCACAAACACTTATGAGCATGTCTTAGTGATAATTGGTGATGTTGCACATTATATCAATTAGATTTGAATGCTAGCTGAATCGCACAGGCTTACGGCTGTGTCTGGGAGCTAACTGGCTTTTTCTGACACCGGATAAAAAAGCGAGGAGTGGAAATAGACTCATTTAAATAATTAAATATGCATGCTCAGTAGAGTTCCCACCTCTCTGGGAATAACCCTGACGGTTCGGGTTTCCGTTTGTGTGTCCAGGTTTGAAGCCGAGTCAGACCCAGACAAGCAAGTTTGGTGGGAAACAGCCAAAGCCAAAAAAAAGTGACATTGTGCATTTGCAGCATATTGTGTTTATGTGAGAGAATGTGTGAGTGTGTGTGTGTGTGAGAGAGAGCATTAGTGCCTTTGTGTGTGTGTGTGTGTGTGTGTGTGTTTGAAAGAAAGAGTGTGTGTGTGTGAGAGAGAGCATTAGTGCCTTTGTGTGTGTGTGTGTGTTTGAAAGAAAGAGTGTGTGTGTGAGAGAGAGTACAAGTATGTGAGTGTGTGAGTATGTGTGATAGTGTATAAAAGAGTGTGGGTGTGTGAGTGTGTGTGAGAGAGAGAGAGAGAGAGAGAGAGAGCGCGAACATAGGTGTCTGTGCGTGTTTGAAAGAAAGTGTGTGTGAGAGAGTATGTAAGTGTGTGTTAGTGTGCTAGAGTGTGGGTGAGTGACATTGTGTGCGCTAGTGTGTGAAAGAGTGTGTGTGCATGTGCGAGATAGAAAGAGAGAGAGAGAGAGAGAGAGAGAGAACGAACATAGGTGTCTGTGCGTTTGAAAGAAAGTGTGTGTGAGAGAGTATGTGAGTGTGTGTTAGTGTGCTAGAGTGTGGGTGAGTGACACTGTGTGCGCTAGTGTGTGAAAGAGTGTGTGTGCGTGTGTGAGAGCATTAGTGTCCTTTGTGTGTGAGTGTGTTTGTTTGAGAGAAATAGCGTGAGTGAAAAAAGTGTGAGCATATGTGAGAGTGTGAGATAGAGAGTGTAAATATCTATGTTTAAATTTTTGTTTCTGTGCTATTATACAAAGTGTGTACTCTGCAAATAATCAATTTGCTGTGCAAGGTGCAAGAGTGTTCAGATTTTCTCAGGAACCAGGATGTTACTCAATGTATTTAGCACAGCTTGCTGTGCACAAGCACATACCTGCTCAGATAAGCACTAACTGTAAAGACAGGCAGCATAGTGCGTCACAAGCACTCTAAAAAAATCTGTGGCCTGATGCATCTTTTCTCTGAATTACAAAAATATCTACGAACGGTTTGATCGCTGGATACTGGGAATCAAGAGAGGCTGAAACAGATGAGATTAAATTGTATTGTATTGTAATATATATATATATATATATATATATATATATATATATATATATATATATATATATATATATATGTATACACAAGATTTATAGAGATGGCGCAGTGTGAGTAAGGAGATAATGTGAAAGCCTGAATAGGGCTGTTAGAAATAAATATTTGGCGATACAGGGTGGCAAGTAAACACACTATATGTCCACAATATGCTGCACCGTGACAAAAATAACTTAAAAAATAAATATATTACAAAACTCATTCAAAGAGTGCACGAAAACTGAATGAAAAAGATGTATTAGACATAAAAAGTTCCTTAATATGTCAGAAACATACTCTTCATTTGTCATTTATTTTATCTTCTTCTGTTCTTGTATAGATCCCCCTAGGGGTATGCACTTACATTAGATAACCTCAGCCATGTTTTCTTGGGCACTTATGAGTTACACATGCTGCAGGGTGTGCAGGGAGGAACATGTATTGTGTTTCTGGACAGCACTATTCATATTCCTCCCTGCAGCATGTGTAACTTATAGGTGTTCTGTATTTTAAGGGACAGGTGGCAAGCCTAGGTAAGGATGATTCAATAACGCTGGACAAGGATTGTGTCCTCTTGGATATACAACCACTGGCAGATGAAACTTTCTTTGCTTTAGGATGCTTGTGCCTTTCTTGGTGTCCGCCCTTTACTGCATTAAATCGGTCATTTACTATTTGCTCAGTGTATTTTCGATATGCTGCATCCCTAGGTACAGTCTGCAGTGTTGCCAGTATCTTTGAGTATAATATCCTCAGACGCTCATGAGGATTCTGAGAAACTGCCAATCCAACCAAACCAGTGGTCTTCTTCAGAACCCCGGCCGACATATATATATATACACACACACACACACACACACACACACACATATATACACACACACACGCTTTAAAATTAATTTTAATTCTATGCTCTGTGCAATCACAAAATGCTTCTGCTGTTAAAGGGCCACTAAACCCATTTTTTTTTCTTGAACGATTCAGATAGAGCATGCAACTGTAAGAAACTTTCTAAATTTCTAAGATCAATTTTTCTTCTTTCTCTTGCTATTTTTATTTAAAAAAGCAGGAATAGAACATTTAGAAGCCGGACTATTTTTGGTTCAAAACCTGGGTTATGCTTGCTTATTGGAGGCTAAATGTAGCCACCTATAAGCAAGTGCTATCCAGGGTGCTGAACCTAAAATAGCCCGGCTCCTAAGCTTTACATTCCTGCTTTTTAAATAAAGATAGCAAGAGAACGAAGAAAAATTGATAATGGGAGTAAATTAGAAAGTTGCTGAAAATTCCAGGCTTTATCTGAATCATGAAAGAAAAACGAAATTTATGCTTACCTGATAAATTATTTTCTTTCTTGACACGGTGAGTCCACGGAATCATCAATTACTGTTGGGATTATCACTCCTGGCCAGCAGGAGGAGGCAAAGAGCACCACAGCAAATCTGTTAAGTATCACTTCCCTTCCCACAACCCCCAGTCATTCGACCGAAGGAAAAAGGAGACAAAAGGAAATAACGTAAGGTGCAGAGGTTTATATAAAAAAAACTGTCTGAAAACAGGGAGGTCCGTGGACTCACCTTCTCAAGTAACCACGGCGAGTCCATGGAATCATCAATTACCGTTAGGTATCAATGCCCAAGCTAGAGGACACAGATGATTAGGGAGGGCAAGACAGGTAACTTAAACAGAAGGCACAACTGCCTGCAGAACCTTTCTCCTAAAGGAAGCCTCAGCCGAGGCAAAAGTATCAGATTTATAGAATTTTGAAAAAGTGTGCAAAGAAGACCAAGTCGCAAATCTGTTCTACAGAGGCCTCATTTTTGAAGGCCCAAGAAGAAGACACCGCCCAAGTGGAGTGAGCTGTAAATTCTCTCAGGAGGCTGCTGTCCAGCAGTCTCATAAGCCATACGAATAACACTTCTCAACCATAGAGAAAGAAGTAGAAGTAGCTTTCTGGCCCTTACTTTTCCCAGAAAAAGGAAATTTATGCTTACCTGATAAATTGATTTCTTCTACGATACGACGAGTCCACGGATTCATCCTTTACTTGTGGGATATTATCCTCCTGCTAACAGGAAGTGGCAAAGAGCACCACAGCAGAGCTGTCTATATAGCTCCTCCCTTGACTCCACCCCCCAGTCATTCGACCAAAGGTATAGGAAGAAAAAGGAGAAACTAAAAAGGTGCAGAGGTGACTGAAGTTTTAAACACAAAAATAAATCTGTCTTAAATTGACAGGGAGGGCCGTGGACTCGTCGTATCGTAGAAGAAATCAATTTATCAGGTAAGCATACATTTCCTTTTCTTCTACTAGATACGACGAGTCCACGGATTCATCCTTTACTTGTCGGATACAATACCAAAGGCACCACTGCTTGAATAACTTTTCTCCCCAAAATAGCCTCAGAAGAAGCAAAAGTATCAAATTTGTAAAATTTGGAAAAGGTATGAAGGGAGGACCAAGTCGCAGCCTTACAAATCTGTTCAACAGATCACCACTTAACTTTACCCTTCCTATTACTAGCATAGGCAAAGAGAATGACTGGGGAGTGAAGTCAAGGGAGGAGCTATATAGACAGCTCTGCTGTGGTGCTCTTTGCCACTTCCTGTTAGCAGGAGGATAATATCCCACAAGTAAAGGATGAATCCGTGGACTCGTCGTATCTAGTAGAAGAAAACAAACAATGCAGAAGACTGATGGAAGTCCTTCGTAGCCTGCAGATAGAATTTAAGAGCCCGCACAACATCTAAGTTGTGCAAAAAACGTTCTTTATGAGAAGGAGGATTAGGACAGAGAGAAGGAACAACTATTTCCTGATTAATATTTCTGTCCGAAACAACCTTAGGAAGAAAACCAATCTTGGTATGAAGAACTGCCTTATCTGCATGAAATATGAGATAAAGAGAATCACACTGCAATGCTGAGAGTTTAGAAACCCTCCAAGCAGAAGAAATAGCAGTAAGAAACAAAACCTTCCAAGATAATAACTTAATATCTATGGAATGCATAGGCTCAAACGGAGCCTGCTGCAAAACTTTAAAAACAAGGTTAAGGCTCCAAGGAGGAGCAACTGATTTAAATACAGGCCTGATTCTGACCAGGGCCTGGCAAAAGGATTGAACATCCGGCACATCCGCCAGACACCTGTGCAACAGAATGGATAAAGCGGAAATCTGACCCGTGAGGGTACTGACAGATATCTTTTCTCCAGGAAGGCCTTGAGAAGGGGTTAAGATCCTAGGGATCCTGACCTTACTCCAAGAAAATCCTTTAGACTCACACCAATAAAGATATTTACGTCATATGTTCTGGTAAATCTTTCTAGTGACAGGCTTTCCAATCTGAATCATGGTCTCAAAGACCGATTCAGAAAATGCACACTTGGCTAAAATCAAGCATTAAATCTCCAAGCAGTCAGCTTCAGAGTAACGAGATTTGGATGAAGGAAGGGCACCGAAAGAGCAGGTGGTCCTCCCTGAGCGTTAGTCTCCGAGAATGCAGGGACAACATCTCTACTAGATCTGCATACCAGATCCTGCGAGGCCACGCAGGAGCTATTAGAATCACTGATGCGCTCTCCTGCTTGATCCGAGCAATGACTCGCGGAAGGAGAGCAATAGGAGGGAAGAGATATGCCAACCTGAAGTTCCAAGGAACTGCCAGATCATTTATCAGAAAAGCTTGAGGATCTCTCGACCTCGAGCCATATCTTGGGAGCTTGGCCATCAGATCCAATTCTGGTAATCCCCATTTGGTAATTAAACCTGGAGAACACTTCCAGATGGAGCTCCCAGTCCCCGGGATGTAAAGTCTGTCTGCTCAGGAAGTCCGCTTCCCAATTGTCCACTCCTGGAATGTGGATGGTAGATAGACAGCAATTGTGAGCCTCCACCCACTGGATGATCCGTGACACCTCCTTCATGGCTAAGGAACTCTGAGTTCCTCCTTGGTGGTTGATGTAGGCCACAGAGGTTATGTTGTCTGTCTGGCTAGGGCCAGTTAAGGCCAAGCTGTCAAAGCATTGAAGATCGCTCTCAACGCCAGAATGTTTATGGGGAGAGCAGATTCCTCCTGAGACCAAAGTCCCTGTGCCTTCAAAGAGTCCCAGACTGCTCCCCAACCAGGCAAGCTGGCATCCGTGAAGAAACGTCAACAAGATCCTTGTGTGAGATTCTGCTAGTTGCAAAGATGGTGCCTGAACTAAAATGTCCAGATAAGATGCCATTGCAATTCCCCGGGCTCAAATTACTACCAATAGAGCTCCCAGAACCTTTGAGAAAACTCTGGGAGCTTTGGAAAGGCCAAATGTAAGCGCTACAAATTTTAAAAAAAAAGTGTCTAGATAGGCAAACCTCAGATATTTGTGATGGTCCCTGTGAATGGGCATGTGCAGGTACGCATCCTTCAGGTCTACAGTTGTCATGAATTGACCCTCTTGAATCAGAGGCAGAATGGAGCGGATAGTCTCCATCTTCAAGGATGGTACTCTGAGGAATTTGTTTAGTAACTTTAGATCTAGAATAGGCCTAAAAGTTCCCTCTTTTTTGGGAACCATGAATAGGTTGGAGTAAAACCCGAGACCCTATTCCTGCTTTGCAACCGACACTGTCACTCCCAAGAGGGAAAGGTCCTGAACACATTTCAAGAACACCTCTCTTTTTATCTAGTCTACAGATAATCTTTAAAGGTGGAACCTGCCCCTGGGAGGAAAAGTCTTGAACTCTATGTCCACTGCCCACAGGTCCGGTATATCTCTTTCCCAGGCTTGCGCAAACAGAGAGAGTTTGCCCCCCCCCCCCCCCCCCCACTTGATCAGGTCCCGGATCGGGGGCAAACCTTTCATGCTGATTTGGATTCAGCTGCAGGTTTCTTGGATTGCTTCCCCTTGTTCCAAGACTGACCAGGCTTCCAAGAGGGCTTGGATTGTTCTTTTTTGATAGAGGCCAGGGAAGACTTGAAAATTTGTCTGACATCCCTTCATTTTGTTCTTCTTGTCTTGAGGCAGAAAGGATCCTTTACCACCCGTGATATCGGAAATAATTTCCGCCAAAGCCGGACCGAACAAGGTCTTTCCCTTGTAAGGGATAGCCAAAATGGTTAGATTTAGAAGAAACACCAGCAAGCCAAGATTTAAGCCATAGCGCTCTACGCGCTAAGATTTCAAAGCCAGATATTTTGGCCCCCAACTTAATGACTTGTAAAGAAGCGTCAGTGATAAAGGAATTAGCTAACTTTAGAGCCTTTATCCTATCCTGAATTTCCTCCAAAAGGAGTTTCCGCTTGAAGGGATTCAGACAAGGCATCAAACCAATAGGCTGCCACACTTGTTACTGTAGCAATGCAAACCACCGGTTGCCATTGTAACCCTTGATGTATACATTTTCTTCAAAAAGACCTCCAGCTTTTATCCATAGGGTCTTTGAACGAGCAACTGTCCTCAATAGGAATAGTAGTTCTCTTTGTTAAAGTGGAGATCGCCCCTTCCACCTTTGGAACCTTTTGCCACGACTCCTTTATAGAGTCGGCCCCCTGGAACATTTTCCTAAAGACAGGGGAGGGGGAAAAAGGTATCCCTGGTCTCTCCCATTCCCGGGTAATAATCTCTGTGGCACGGTCTAGCACTGAAAACACCTCCCCAGGTGAGGGGACATCAAAGTATCAATTTAATTTGCTAGATTTCTTATCGGAGTCATTCAAGGTAGCTAAAACCTCCTGTAACAAAACACGAAGGTGTTCAAGCTTAAATCTGAAGGAAACCACTTCAGCATCAGAAGAAGGAATTACATTATCTGAATCTGAGATTTCACCCTCAGAGGCTACCGAGGTATCTTCATCTTCCGACCTATGGGAAAGAGCAACTTGGTTAGCCTGTACAGGATCTGATACCTTACTATCTGATTCTCTAGACTTCCTTTTACGTTTCCCCTGCAGCAAGGGAATGGCAGCTAGTGCCTCAGATACTGCTGAGGACACCTGAGCAGCAATTTCTGCCTTTAAAAAAACATAACTTATGCTTACCTGATAAATTTATTTCTCTTGTAGTGTATCCAGTCCACGGATCATCCATTACTTATGGGATATTCTCCTTCCCAACAGGAAGTTGCAAGAGGATCACCCACAGCAGAGCTGCTATATAGCTCCTCCCCTAACTGTCATATCCAGTCATTCGACCGAAAACAAACAGAGAAAGCAGAAATCATAGGGTGCAGTGGTGACTGTAGTTTAATTAAAATTTAGACCTGCCTTAAAAGGACAGGGCGGGCCGTGGACTGGATACACTACAAGAGAAATAAATTTATCAGGTAAGCATAAATTATGTTTTCTCTTGTTAAGTGTATCCAGTCCACGGATCATCCATTACTTATGGGATACCAATACCAAAGCTAAAGTACACGGATGATGGGAGGGACAAGGCAGGATTAAGCGGAAGTAACCACTGCCTGAAGAACCTTTCTCCCAAAAACAGCCTCTGAAGAAGCAAAAGTATCAAATTTGGAAAATTTGGAAAAAGTGTGAAGCGAAGACCAAGTCGCGGCCTTGCAAATCTGTTCAACAGAGGCCTCATTTTTAAAGGCCCAGGTGGAAGCCACAGCTCTAGTGGAATGAGCTGTAATCCTTTCAGGGGGCTGCTGTCCAGCAGTCTCATAGGCTAGGCGTATTATGCTCCGAAGCCAAAAGGAAAGAGAGGTTGCCGAAGCTTTTTGACCTCTCCTCTGTCCAGAGTAAACGACAAACAGGGAAGATGTTTGACGAAAATCTTTAGTAGCTTGTAAGTAAAACTTCAAGGCACGGACTACGTCCAGATTATGTAAAAGACGTTCCTTCTTTGAAGAAGGATTAGGACACAATGATGGAACAACAATCTCTTGATTGATATTCTTGTTAGAAACCACCTTAGGTAAAAACCCAGGTTTGGTACGCAGGACTACCTTATCTGCATGAAAAATCAGATAAGGAGAATCACATTGTAAGGCAGATAGCTCAGAGACTCTCCGAGCCGAGGAAATAGCCATCAAAAACAGAACTTTCCAAGATAAAAGTTTAATATCAATGGAATGAAGGGGTTCAAACGGAACTCCTTGAAGAACTTTAAGAACCAAGTTTAAGCTCCACGGGGGAGCAACAGGTTTAAACACAGGCTTAATTCTAACCAAAGCCTGGCAAAATGCCTGGACGTTTGGAACCTCTGCCAGACGCTTGTGCAAAAGAATAGACAGAGCAGAAATCTGTCCCTTTAAGGAACTAGCTGATAATCCTTTGTCCAAGCCCTCTTGGAGAAAAGACAATATTCTAGGAATCCTAACCTTACTCCATGAGTAATTCTTGGATTCACACCAATAAAGATATTTACTCCATATCTAGTGGTAGATTTTCCTGGTAACAGGCTTTCGTGCCTGTATTAAAGTATCAATAACTGACTCAGAGAAGCCACGCTTTGATAGGATCAAGCGTTCAATCTCCATGCAGTCAGTCTCAGAGAAATTAGATTTGGATGATTGAAAGGACCTTGTATCAGAAGGTCCTGTCTTAGAGGCAGAGTCCATGGTGGAAAGGATGACATGTCCACTAGGTCTGCATACCAAGTCCTGCATGGCCACCAATGCTCTCTCCTGTTTGATTTTGGCAATCAGTCGAGGGAGCAGAGGAAACGGTGGAAACACATAAGCCAGGTTGAAGAACCAAGGCGCTGCTAGAGCATCTATCAGCGTCGCTTCTGGGTCCCTGGACCTGGATCCATAACAAGGAAGCTTGGCGTTCTGGCGAGACGCCATGAGATCCAACTCTGGTTTGCCCCAACGATGAATCAACTGAGCAAACACCTCCGGATGGAGTTCCCACTCCCCCGGATGGAAAGTCTGACGACTTAGAAAATCCGCCTCCCAGTTCTCCACGCCTGGGATATGGATTGCTGACAGGTGGCAAGAGTGGTAATCTGCCCAGCAAATTATTTTTGAGACTTTTAACATCGCTAGGGAACTCCTGGTTCCCCCTTGATGGTTGATGTAAGCCACAGTCGTGATGTTGTCCGACTGAAATCTGATGAACCTCAGTGTTGCTAACTGAGGCCAAGCCAGAAGAGAATTGAATATCGCTCTTAACTCCAGAATATTTATTGGAAGGAGTTTTTCCTCCTGAGTCCACGATCCCTGTGCCTTCAGGGAATTCCAGACTGCACCCCAACCTAGAAGGCTGGCATCTGTTGTTACAATTGTCCAATCTGTCCTGCGAAAGGTCATACCCTTGGACAGGTGTACCCAAGACAACCACCAGAGAAGAGAATCTCTGGTCTCTTGATCCAGATTTAGCAGAGGGGACAAATCTGTGTAATCCCCATTCCACTGACTCAGCATGCATAATTGCAGCGGTCTGAGATGAAGGCGCACAAATGGCACTATGTCCATTGCCCCTACCATTAAGCCGATTACCTCCATACACTGAGCTACCGAAGGGCACGGAATGGAGTGAAGAACACGGCAAGCATTTAGACGTTTACAAGCAATATAAAAAAAGTTACTGCACCTTTAAGAAACACAAATTTTGTCAAAATTTGAAATAACAGTGAAAAAAAGCAGTTACACTAACGAAATTTTTACAGTGTATGTAACAAGTTAGCAGAGCATTGCACCCACTTGCAAATGGATGATTAACCCCTTAATACCCAAAATGGAATAATAAAAGACAAAAACGTTTTGTTTTTTTTCCAAACAGTCACAACAACTGCCACAGCTCTACTGTGGCTTTTTACCTCCCTCAAAAACGACTTTTAAGCCTTTTGAGCCCTCCAGAGATGTCCTGGATCATGAATGTCTCTGTCAGTATTTTTATCTGCACAGAAAAGCACTAAAAAAGGCCCCTCCCACTCATGTTACAACAGTGGAAAGCCTAAGGAAACTGTTACTAGGCAAAATTCAAGCCAGCCATGTGGAAAAAAACTAGGCCCCAATAAGTTTTATCACCAAATACATATAAAAACGATTAAACATGCCAGCAAACTTTTATATTACATTTTTATAAGAGTATGCATCTCTATTAATAAGCCTGATACCAGTAGCTATCACTGCATTTAAGGCTTTACTTACATTAGTTCGGTATCGGCAGCATTTTCTAGCAAATTCCATCCCTAGAAAAATATTAACTGCACATACCTTATTGCAGGAAAACCTGCACGCCATTCCCTCTCTGAAGTTACCTCACTCCTCAGAATATGTGAGAACAGCCATGGATCTTAGTTACTTCTGCTAAGATCATAGAAAACGCAGGCAGATTCTTCTTCTAAATACTGCCTGAGATAAACGGTACACTCCGGCACCATTTAAAAATAACTAACTTTTGATTGAAGAATAAACTAAGTATAAAACACCACACTCCTCCATCTTGGTTGAGGCTTGCAAGAGAATGACTGGATATGACAGTTAGGGGAGGAGCTATATAGCAGCTCTGCTGTGGGTGATCCTCTTGCAACTTCCTGTTGGGAAGGAGAATATCCCATAAGTAATGGATGATCCGTGGACTGGATACACTTAACAAGAGAAAGACTCCCATCAAGAGTCTGCAAGGAACCGCAAGGCACTGTCTGAGACGGTAATGATACTTGGGGTACTTGAGGAGGAGACTGTGGCATTGCCTTAACAGAATCCACCTGAAAGAATGGTGTCTCAGTAACAAAAATCTGTCTTTATACATCAAGGTTCTTTTAATACAAGAACCACAAAAAGGCAAAGGAGGTTCAACATGGGCACTCTGCTTCAGGTATAGACTCCAAGTCCATCTTTGCAAAAGATCTATGTAAGTAGCAAAAATGAAAAAACTTTTTTCTTTTTTTTTTTAAAGTGCTGTCCAGTTAAAGGGACACTGAACCTGGGATGTCCTTGCTGATTGGTGGATATATTCATCCACCAATAAAAAAAGTGCTATCCAGAGTTCTGAACAAAAAAAAAAAGCTTAGATTTCCTTTTTTTTCAACTAAAGATAGCAAGAGAACGAAAAAAAATTTTTTAAACAGGAGTAAATTAGAAAGTTGCTTAAAATTGCATGCTCTATCTGAATCACGAAAGAAAAAAATTTGGGTTTAGTGTCTCTTTAACTGGTAACATTAGTACAAAACACAGAAGGACATCGGTTACAGTTACCACAAATAAACCAGATAGCCTCCCCCTTTATAATCAGCTCATCTTTCTTGTACAGAAGGTTTTTAAAACAATACAGCTAGAAAAAAAACTTCTGGCTCCTCTACACCTCAGTGTTAGGCTGGGGTGCCAACCTGGACACTGCTCGAACAGAGATAGACTGGACATTCCGGAAAAACACACTAATCCACTGTGTGTGCAACCGCCATAAGTTGAAAACAGGGAAAGGGCACGAAGCTACAGCGTGCTCTGAAGCCGGAAGAAGCTCCTCCCCAGTGACGTCACAGTATGTGCCAATGAACGGACTGTGCAACCGCCATAAGACTCGTATTAAAAACATTGTAGAGAGTCTGCCCCCCTCCTGGAGAAATAACGTCTGATCCCAGAAATTTAAACACTGAGCCACCAATAATAAAAAAAACTTTACACAATATAAAAAGCTTTTTCACTTTATACCTCTCACAGCACTTAGCAGTGCGCTGCAACCTGTCTAATGTATCCTGAACTAAGGATAACTTACCCCCATAACGATGCAGAAAACTTACTCAAGTGCCAGTGCTTCTGAATAAATTGTTCAAAAATGGCACTTACCTGCACCTCTCTCCGACAGGTGGACATCTCACCGACATGAGGGGAAGCCACTCCTCACAGAGACCTATGGATCGAAGAAGAGACAGAGTAAGCCTACTCTGGTATTCTGTTAGAGGGCAGTAACTTGTCAGGAAAACACAGTAAGGCCCATCCCACAAGTTCCTGACTGCTTAAAAGCTACCACAGCCCTACTGAAGAGACCAACGTGGAGTACAGCTAAACCCAGCAGATAGGGAAGATCAGAGCAAGCCTGCTCTGGCTTCAAAATTAAAAAATCTTGATAGAAGAATCAGACACCTAAAACTTCACCTCCTCCTTGCACTGAAGGCAAAGATACTGACTGGGAGTTGTAGGAAGGCAAGTGATACTTAACAGCTTTGCTGTGGTGCTCTTTGCCTCCTCCTGGTGGCCATGAGTGATATTCCCAACAGTAATTGAAGATTCCGTGGACTCACCGTGTCTTAAGAAAGAAAAAATTGGGTTTAGTATCCCTTTAATAACCCTGAAGTTAAAAAGACCATAAACACAATGGGGTAGATTTACCAAAGGTTGAGTGGAGATGATTCGCTAAATGCCGACAGCATACACTAGCAGGGACTGTCAATCATCCCAATTGGATGATTTCAGTCCGCCACCTAAAAGGTGGTGGAGAAGTTAAGGAGCAGCAGTCTTACGACCGCTGCTTCTTAACTTCCGTTTCTGGCGGACCAAAAACGATGGGGCGTCGATGCAGCATCCACTGCTTAATAAATCGACCCCCTTGAGTTTTTATATAAAATGTTTAGCTGTGAGTAATGAAACAACTTTGCAATATACTTTCACTATTTAATTTGCCCTCTTTCAATTTTATTTAGCTTTGAAAATTGAACAATTTATATTTTTCTGCTGACTTATTAAGGCTAACTATGTTAAATATCTCTGCCTAATTGGCTTTAACTGATAACAACTGCAAAGCAGAGGACTGTATGCTAACTTTATGACAGTGACTAGCCTTATTGTCTGCAGACAAAAGTCCTGATTGTCTCCTTCCAATAAGGCAAATTGTGGGTAGAATTTGGCTATTGGCGATTTGGGGGGTTTATTGATTTATCAGTTTGAAGGTCCTGTATGTTAAATCATCCCTTTTAATAGCATGCTGTGATGCTAATCAGTGATGTGCAATAAACCAGTTGTGCTCCAAAACCATAGAGAGATGCTCATGTATCTTTTTATAATATTTCAACAGGGACATTATCAGTAGAGTGGGCAGGTGTGTTTGTCATGTTATTAATTTGACCTTTTTTTGTGTGTAAAAGTGCTCATTATTAATTGTTTAATTTTAAATGATTGAGCAGGTAGTATTTGTACAGTGGGGCAAAAAAGTATTTAGTCAGCCACCAATTGTGCAAGTTCTCCCACTTTAGAAGATGAGAGGCCTGTAATTTTCATCATAGATATACCTCAACTATGAGAGACACAATGTGGAAACAAATCCAGACAATCACATTGTCTGATTTGGAAATAATTTATTTGCATATTATGGTGGAAAATAAGTATTTGGTCACCTACAAACAAGCAAGATTTCTGGCTCTCACAGACCTGTATCTTTTTCTTTAAGAGGCTCTTCTGTCCTCCACTCATTACCTGTATTAATGGCACCTGTTTCAACTTGTTATCAGTATAAAAGACACCTGTCCACAACCTCAAACAGTCACACTCCAAACTCCACTATGGTGAAGACCAAAGAGCTGTCGAAGGAAACCAGAAACAAAATTGTAGACCTGCACCAGGCTGGGAAGACTGAATCTGCAATAGGCAAGCAGCTTGGTGTGAAGAAATCATCTGTGGGAGCAATAATTAGAAAATGGAAGACATACAAGACCACTGATAATCTCCCTCGATCTGGGGCTCCACGCAAGATCTCACCCCGTGGGGTCAAAATGATCACAAGAACAGTGAGCAAACATGCCATAACCACACGGGGGGGACCTGGTGAATGACCTGCAAAGAGCTGGGACCAAAATAACAAAGGCTACTATCAGTAACACACTACGCCGCCAGGGACTCAGATCCTGCAGTGCCAGACGTGTCCCCCTGCTTAAGCCAGTACATGTCCGGGCCCGTCTGAAGTATGCTAGAGAGCATTTGGATGATCCAGAAGCAGATTGGGAGAATGTCATATGGTCAGATGAAACCAAAGTAGAACTGTTTGGTAGAAACACAACTCTTTGTGTTTGGAGGAGAGAGAATGCCGAGTTGCAACCAAAGAACACCATACCTACTGTGAAGCATGGGGGTGGCAACATCATGCTTTGGGGTTGTTTCTCTGCAAAGGGAACAGGACGACTGATCCGTGTACATGAAAGTATGAATGGGGCCATGTATCGTGAGATTTTGAGTGCAAACCTCCTTCCATCAGCAAGGGAATTGAAGATGAAACATGGCTGGGTCTTTAAGCATGACAATGATCCCAAACACACCGCCCGGGCAATAAAGGAGTGGCTTCGTAAGAAGCATTTCAAGGTCCTGGAGTGGCCTAACCAGTCTCCAGATCTCAACCCTATAGAAAACCTTTGGAGGGAGTTGAAAGTCCGTCTTGCCCAGTGACGGACCCAAAACATCACTGCTCTAGAGGAGATCTGCATGCAGGAATGGGCCAACATACTAGCAACAGTGTGTAACAACCTTGTGAAGACTTACAGAAAACGTTTGACCTCTGTCATTGCCAACAAAGGATATATAACAAAGTATTGAGATGAAAATAAATTATTTCCCAAACCAGACAATGTGATTGTCTGGATTTGTTTCCACATTTTGTCTCTCATAGTTGAGGTATACCTATGATGAAAATTACAGGCCTCTCTCATCTTCTTAAGTGGGAGAACTTGCACAATTGGTGGCTGACTAAATACTTTTTTACCCCACTGTATGTATTGATGTTAGTGCTTCCTCGTGTTATTCAATATGGCAGAGGGTAACTTCAGTGTGTTTCACCCAATGCTAAATTTGCAATGCACTACTGATCCAGAACGTTATACGGTCACTGGGCCAATCAGGAACGGCATATGTGACATCACTGATCTGTGAAGGAACACTGCTTCTGTGACAGGATGCAACAATATGTACATAACAATATGGCAGCACCCAGTATAAGGAGGCAGAGCTTTACAAAGTGGCTTCTGAACAGTGAGCTGTAGGTACAGAAAGAAATACAAGACCATGGCGAGCAGTAATTATGCTATTGTAGTTGCACTCAAATTTAAAGGGACAGTATACACCAATTTTCATTTAACTACATGTAATAGACACTACTATATAGAAGAATATGCACAGATACTGATATACATATCCAGTATAAAACGTTTTAAAAACTTACTTAGAAGCTCCCAATATAGCACTTGATGAGGTTAAGCTGGGACACCCACTGAATGGGGCTGAAAACCGAACCCCTCCCCGCATTTGAAAAGTCCCATTATACAAAACAGAAGCAATCTGAAGTCTGTATACATCAGTATAAATCTAAAACTTTGGGGCTTGGTTAAGAGTCTTAAAAACAGCATAATGTTATTTAAAAATAAGCAAAACTATATATTTTTAAAAAAACACCCCCAGATGGGCTATATAAATGGATGATCTGCAAAACATTTATGTAAAGAAAAATCTAGTGTACAATGTCCCTTTAATGTCCATTTATTTAGAATCAAATTGAAAGACTTTCCTTTGTTCCATGTTATCATTGTTTCTTGGTTCTGAATTCCATGTTTTTTTTGTTCTGTGTCAAATAGAAGCCTGGCATTAAATAGAGGTTTTATATCACAGTATTTATCTACGTGAGCTTCTAGGTGTGGGTGTGAATGAATAATGCTTTCTTGCATACATAAACATACAGATGAGGTGTCGGTATATGTGCCATGATATTCTTATACATCGTTTTGTTGCTAACATTAACATGAAAAACACAAATAAAAAATGTGACCCACAGTTTCTAGCTTTTAAAAAGACATGCTAATCAAGGGCAGATGACTATTAAAAAGGGGTCAATAAAAGTTTTCAATGAGAAACGTGGTTATTTTTTGTATGCATAAAAAACGTGAGGTAAAAACGGTTTCAATAAAAATGAATAGTACTATAAATAGCCTAAAATAGCTCTTTGAAATGGATTGTTCCACTCAATCCATTATGTTAGCATATTGCGGCGCCAAGCTAGATTTCACGCATGGCTATTGGTTGAGAGGTGTAAACAGCGAAATAGCGTTCTGCCGTGAGCTCCATGAGCAGCAAACGCTGCAAACAAATAAAGGAGCTTTATTTATCCCCTTTATTTATTCCAATTGTAAATCCTAGCGTTTCACAAATGCAAGGATTTACCATCACTTTAGCTGAAGAATAAAGTAATTTTAAAGTTTTATAATATATTGCAGAAGAAAAAGATTTGTTACGTTTTTAAAATGTTTCTTGAATAAATTTGATTCTTTTGTTCCGGGTCTAAGTTCACATAATTATAAAAAGGTAAAAACTTAGTAATAAAAGACGCATTGCATACAAGAACGTCTTACATTCTGGAGGCACAGCTTTGCTAATAGCTCCTGCCTATGTCCCGTTGTTTCTGCAGACATGCTGCATTTTCTGTGATGACATCTCAGATCACAGCATGTTCTGCCTTGGGAAAAGGGACATTAAACAAACATAACAGTCACATGGTTATATTTTGTTATACTAACTGTGTATATGGTGATTTATGCTAATCCCGGGTACAGGGGCTGTCATGTCTGTACGTTTCTATGCATGCTTTTATTTTTATAGCCAGTGCACATATAAAAGCACCATAAAAAGCTGGCCTGCTGGACATACACAAAAATTGAGTGTGCTTATATAGGTACAAGCATGGCGGCCCTCTGAACCTAAGATTGCCAATTTACTTGGGCTGGTTTTGCCTTTTGAGAAAAAGTAAACAATAGGTTATTTAAAGGGACAGTACACTCCGAAATTGAAACCTCAAAATTACATGTGTAACATGTATTCAACATAAGTTTCATTCATCAATTTTTAAAAGCCTTTTTTTTTATACTATTTATTTGATCGGCAAACTTTTAGGTTTACCCCTTGTGTGTTTACTGTCCGCCTATCAAACTTTTTTTTTTCTAGTTTTGAAGAATTAGAGATCAACCTATAGTGATGATATCTGTTGCGCTATGTACCAGATCAGTTTTCCTCTTTTCTGAGTTATGCGCATGGCCAAAATCCTACGTTCACGGGAAGCGATCGATGCTTCCAACATTGTATACAATAGAGCAGGGGTCGCCAACCTTTCGGACCTCAGGGACCACTAAACTCATAATTTTGAATCCCGTTGACCACTAACATGATTTTTTTTTTTTTTTTTTTTTTAAAAAGGTACAAACCTCTATAAATCTATAATGTGTGTATATATATATATATATATATATATATATATATATATATATATATATATATATATATATATATACACACACACACATACTGTACATAACTAGTATAACGGTAGCTAAGTTTACATTATGTATATATTTACACATTTTTAAGAATTATTTTTTGGAATTAACCAATTGAATGACAGAACTGAAAGAATACTTCCAAATGACAGATGAAGGGTGAGTGCCAACTTTTGAGCTGGAAACAGAGAGGCAGAAAGTGGTGAAAAAAAGAATTATGTTTAAAAGGACCACAAGACTTCCAAGTTACCTCCCCAGTTAGGAATTATTCAAAACTACTTATGATCATGGACAGATATCGGAGTCATAAATTAAGTTTATATCAGAAAGCTCTCAATATGGATGTGAGCTAACCACGACTGATATTTCTGGCAATTACTATAATACTTGTGGGATATGGCTGATCTGCTGGATGGCAATTACTGGAATTCAGGTGGAATAAAATTGTTAGAATGAAAAATAATTAATATTTAATAAAAAAAAGAAGATGGAGGTGAGGAAGACAAACAGTGATGTAAGTCCATCTGAAGGAATTAGGAAAACTACTACAAAGACAGGTAAAGGGAAGAAAATAAATGATTATTTTTTTAAGATTTTCTTTTTTTATATACTTTAATTCCACTATTTCAAGCCAAGACTATACCAACCTCTGCTGGCTTTAGAATGGAAGCATCTTCCTCTGAGCAGTCCGCCGGGCGAGAGGAGTTAAAAATACAATCTAGCTACGCAAGTTGCTCAGTACTATGCATCGTGTGTAGGGAGATTGTAATTTAACTCATTCGTCGGTTTTCACTGATGTCCAGCCAGGCACTGTAGGGAGTTGCGGCGCAACAGGGGTGACACCATCAGAGGAGATGAATTCCTGCTTGATGGTGTCAAGGACCACCAACATCTTCTCGTGGACCACCAGTGGTCCATGGACCACTGGTTAGCGACCGCTGCAATAGAGCATGCGCCAAATGTTGCAATTGTGCATTTAATTCTTCAGAAGACGCATTTATCTAAAGAAAATAGTGATGCTCTGCATATGGTATCGATGTGTATATATACACACACACACAACAGACGCATGCACAGTAGCACTGTCAGACAAAAAAGCCGCTCTGTAGACACAGAAGCGTGAACGAGCTTCAATAGGAGGAAAACTGGGTGTCACTTCATTAGCATGTGGGAAGTACAGAGTTGGTCTATACTGCCCACATTTAAGATGTCATGGAGGGGTTGGAGAACGGACGTCATCTTAACGGTTAGACTGGAAAAATTAATATTTAATAAAACATTTTAAAAACAGAATTTATGTTTACCTGATAAATTACTTTCTCCAACGGTGTGTCCGGTCCACGGCGTCATCCTTACTTGTGGGATATTCTCTTCCCCAACAGGAAATGGCAAAGAGCCCAGCAAAGCTGGTCACATGATCCCTCCTAGGCTCCGCCTTCCCCAGTCATTCGACCGACGTAAAGGAGGAATATTTGCATAGGAGAAATCATATGATACCGTGGTGACTGTAGTTAGAGAAATTAAATCATCAGACCTGATTAAAAAACCAGGGCGGGCCGTGGACCGGACACACCGTTGGAGAAAGTAATTTATCAGGTAAACATAAATTCTGTTTTCTCCAACATAGGTGTGTCCGGTCCACGGCGTCATCCTTACTTGTGGGAACCAATACCAAAGCTTTAGGACACGGATGATGGGAGGGAACAAATCAGGTCACCTAGATGGAAGGCACCACGGTTTGCAAAACCTTTCTCCCAAAAATAGCCTCAGAAGAAGCAAAAGTATCAAATTTGTAAAATTTGGTAAAAGTGTGCAGTGAAGACCAAGTCGCTGCCTTACATATCTGATCAACAGAAGCCTCGTTCTTGAAGGCCCATGTGGAAGCCACAGCCCTAGTGGAATGAGCTGTGATTCTTTCAGGAGGCTGCCGTCCGGCAGTCTCATAAGCCAATCTGATGATGCTTTTAAGCCAAAAAGAGAGAGAGGTAGAAGTTGCTTTTTGACCTCTCCTTTTACCAGAATAAACAACAAACAAGGAAGATGTTTGTCTGAAATCCTTTGTAGCCTCTAAATAGAATTTTAGAGCACGAACTACATCCAAATTGTGCAACAAACGTTCCTTCTTTGAAACTGGATTCGGACACAAAGAAGGCACAACTATCTCCTGGTTAATGTTTTTGTTAGAAACAACTTTCGGAAGAAAACCAGGTTTAGTACGCAAAACCACCTTATCTGCATGGAACACCAGATAAGGAGGAGAACACTGCAGAGCAGATAACTCTGAAACTCTTCTAGCAGAAGAAATTGCAACCAAAAACAAAACTTTCCAAGATAGTAACTTAATATCTATGGAATGTAAGGGTTCAAACGGAACCCCTTGAAGAACTGAAAGAACTAAATTGAGACTCCAAGGAGGAGTCAAAGGTTTGTAAACAGGCTTGATTCTAACCAGAGCCTGAACAAAAGCTTGAACATCTGGCACAGCCGCCAGCTTTTTGTGAAGTAAAACAGATAAAGCAGAAATCTGTCCCTTCAAAGAACTTGCAGATAATCCTTTCTCCAAACCCTCTTGTAGAAAGGATAGAATTTTAGGAATTTTTACCCTGTTCCATGGGAATCCTTTCGATTCGCACCAACAGATATATTTCTTCCATACTTTATGGTAAATTTTTCTAGTTACAGGCTTTCTAGCCTGAATAAGAGTATCAATGACAGAATCTGAGAACCCACGCTTTGATAAAATCAAGCGTTCAATCTCCAAGCAGTCAGTTGGAGTGATGCCAGATTCGGATGTTCGAACGGACCTTGAACAAGAAGGTCCCGTCTCAAAGGTAGCTTCCATGGTGGAGCCGATGACATATTCACCAGGTCTGCATACCAAGTTCTGCGTGGCCACGCAGGAGCTATCAAAATCACCGAAGCCCTCTCTTGATTGATCCTGGCTACCAGCCTGGGAATGAGAGGAAACGGTGGGAACACATAAGCTAGGTTGAAGGTCCAGGGCGCTACTAGTGCATCTACTAGAGTCGCCTTGGGATCCCTGGATCTGGACCCGTAGCAAGGAACCTTGAAGTTCTGACGAGACGCCATCAGATCCATGTCTGGAATGCCCCATAATTGAGTTATTTGGGCAAAGATTTCCGGATGGAGTTCCCACTCCCCCGGATGAAATGTCTGACAACTCAGAAAATCCGCTTCCCAATTTTCCACTCCTGGGATGTGGATTGCAGACAAGTGGCAGGAGTGAAGCTCCGCCCATTGAATTACTTTTGGTCACTTCTTCCATCGCGAGGGAACTCCTTGTTCCCCCCTGATGGTTGATATATGCAACAGTCGTCATGTTGTCTGATTGAAACCTTATGAATTTGGCCTTTGCTAGTTGAGGTCAAGCCTTGAGAGCATTGAATATCGCTCTCAGTTCCAGAATGTTTATCGGGAGAAGAGATTCTTCCCGAGACCATAGACCCTGAGCCTTCAGGAGATTCCAGACCACGCCCCAGCCCACCAGGCTGGCGTCGGTCGTTACAATGACCCACTCTGGTCTTCTGAAGCTCATCCCTTGGGACAGGTTGTCCAGGGTGAGCCACCAACCGAGTGAATCTCTGGTCCTCTGATCTACTTGGATCGTCGGGGACAAATCTGTATAATCCCCATTCCACTGTCTGAGCATGCACAGTTGTAATGGTCTTAGATGAATTCGCGCAAAAGGAACTATGTCCATTGCCGCAACCATCAAACCTATTACTTCCATGCACTGCGCTATGGAAGGAAGAAGAACAGAATGAAGTACTTGACAAGAGCTTAGAAGTTTTGATTTTCTGGCTTCTGTCAGAAAAAACAGAATTTATGTTTACCTGATAAATTACTTTCTCCAACGGTGTGTCCGGTCCACGGCGTCATCCTTACTTGTGGGATATTCTCTTCCCCAACAGGAAATGGCAAAGAGCCCAGCAAAGCTGGTCACATGATCCCTCCTAGGCTCCGCCTACCCCAGTCATTCGACCGACGTTAAGGAGGAATATTTGCATAGGAGAAACCATATGATACCGTGGTGACTGTAGTTAAAGAAAATAAATTATCAGACCTGATTAAAAAACCAGGGCGGGCCGTGGACCGGACACACCGTTGGAGAAAGTAATTTATCAGGTAAACATAAATTCTGTTTTCTCCAACATAGGTGTGTCCGGTCCACGGCGTCATCCTTACTTGTGGGAACCAATACCAAAGCTTTAGGACACGGATGATGGGAGGGAGCAAATCAGGTCACCTAGATGGAAGGCACCACGGCTTGCAAAACCTTTCTCCCAAAAATAGCCTCAGAAGAAGCAAAAGTATCAAACTTGTAAAATTTGGTAAAAGTGTGCAGTGAAGACCAAGTCGCTGCCCTACATATCTGATCAACAGAAGCCTCGTTCTTGAAGGCCCATGTGGAAGCCACAGCCCTAGTGGAATGAGCTGTGATTCTTTCGGGAGGCTGCCGTCCGGCAGTCTCGTAAGCCAATCTGATGATGCTTTTAATCCAAAAAGAGAGAGAGGTAGAAGTTGCTTTTTGACCTCTCCTTTTACCGGAATAAACAACAAACAAGGAAGATGTTTGTCTAAAATCCTTTGTAGCATCTAAATAGAATTTTAGAGCGCGAACAACATCCAAATTGTGCAACAAACGTTCCTTCCTCGAAACTGGTTTCGGACACAGAGAAGGTACGATAATCTCCTGGTTAATGTTTTTGTTAGAAACAACTTTTGGAAGAAAACCAGGTTTAGTACGTAAAACCACCTTATCTGCATGGAACACCAGATAAGGAGGAGAACACTGCAGAGCAGATAATTCTGAAACTCTTCGAGCAGAAGAAATTGCAACCAAAAACAAAACTTTCCAAGATAATAACTTAATATCAACGGAATGTAAGGGTTCAAACGGAACCCCCTGAAGAACTGAAAGAACTAAGTTGAGACTCCAAGGAGGAGTCAAAGGTTTGTAAACAGGCTTGATTCTAACCAGAGCCTGAACAAAGGCTTGAACATCTGGCACAGCTGCCAGCTTTTTGTGAAGTAACACAGACAAGGCAGAAATCTGTCCCTTCAGGGAACTTGCAGATAATCCTTTTTCCAATCCTTCTTGAAGGAAGGATAGAATCTTAGGAATCTTAACCTTGTCCCAAGGGAATCCTTTAGATTCACACCAACAGATATATTTTTTCCAAATTTTGTGGTAAATCTTTCTAGTTACAGGCTTTCTGGCCTGAACAAGAGTATCGATAACAGAATCTGAGAACCCTCGCTTCGATAAGATCAAGCGTTCAATCTCCAAGCAGTCAGCTGGAGTGAGACCAGATTCGGATGTTCGAACGGACCTTGAACAAGAAGGTCTCGTCTCAAAGGTAGCTTCCATGGTGGAGCCGATGACATATTCACCAGATCTGCATACCAAGTCCTGCGTGGCCACGCAGGAGCTATCAAGATCACCGACGCCCTTTCCTGATTGATCCTGGCTACCAGCCTGGGGATGAGAGGAAACGGCGGGAATACATAAGCTAGTTTGAAGGTCCAAGGTGCTACTAGTGCATCCACTAGAGCCGCCTTGGGATCCCTGGATCTGGACCCGTAGCAAGGAACTTTGAAGTTCTGACGAGAGGCCATCAGATCCATGTCTGGAATGCCCCACAGTTGAGTGACTTGGGCAAAGATTTCCGGATGGAGTTCCCACTCCCCCGGATGCAATGTCTGACGACTCAGAAAATCCGCTTCCCAATTTTCCACTCCTGGGATGTGGATAGCAGACAGGTGGCAGGAGTGAGACTCCGCCCATAGAATGATTTTGGTCACTTCTTCCATCGCCAGGGAACTCCTTGTTCCCCCCTGATGGTTGATGTACGCAACAGTTGTCATGTTGTCTGATTGAAACCGTATGAACTTGGCCCTCGCTAGCTGAGGCCAAGCCTTGAGAGCATTGAATATCGCTCTCAGTTCCAGAATATTTATCGGTAGAAGAGATTCTTCCCGAGACCAAAGATCCTGAGCTTTCAGGGATCCCCAGACCGCGCCCCAGCCCATCAGACTGGCGTCGGTCGTGACAATGACCCACTCTGGTCTGCGGAAGGTCATCCCTTGTGACAGGTTGTCCAGGGACAGCCACCAACGGAGTGAGTCTCTGGTCCTCTGATTTACTTGTATCCTCGGAGACAAGTTTGTATAGTCCCCATTCCACTGACTGAGCATGCACAGTTGTAATGGTCTTAGATGAATGCGCGCAAAAGGAACTATGTCCATTGCCGCTACCATCAAACCTATCACTTCCATGCACTGCGCTATGGAAGGAAGAGGAACGGAATGAAGTATCCGACAAGAGTCTAGAAGTTTTGTTTTTCTGGCCTCTGTCAGAAAAATCCTCATTTCTAAGGAGTCTATTATTGTTCCCAAGAAGGGAACCCTTGTTGACGGAGATAGAGAACTCTTTTCCACGTTCACTTTCCATCCATGAGATCTGAGAAAGGCCAGGACGATGTCCGTGTGAGCCTTTGCTTGAGGAAGGGACGACGCTTGAATCAGAATGTCGTCCAAGTAAGGTACTACAGCAATGCCCCTTGGTCTTAGCACAGCTAGAAGGGACCCTAGTACCTTTGTGAAAATCCTTGGAGCAGTGGCTAATCCGAAAGGAAGCGCCACGAACTGGTAATGCTTGTCCAGGAATGCGAACCTTAGGAACCGATGATGTTCCTTGTGGATAGGAATATGTAGATACGCATCCTTTAAATCCACCGTGGTCATGAATTGACCTTCCTGGATGGAAGGAAGAATTGTTCGAATGGTTTCCATTTTGAACGATGGAACCTTGAGAAACTTGTTTAAGATCTTGAGATCTAAGATTGGTCTGAACGTTCCCTCTTTTTTGGGAACTATGAACAGATTGGAGTAGAACCCCATCCCTTGTTCTCCTAATGGAACAGGATGAATCACTCCCATTTTTAACAGGTCTTCTACACAACGTAAGAATGCCTGTCTTTTTATGTGGTCTGAAGACAACTGAGACCTGTGGAACCTCCCCCTTGGGGGAAGCCCCTTGAATTCCAGAAGATAACCTTGGGAGACTATTTCTAGCGCCCAAGGATCCAGAACATCTCTTGCCCAAGCCTGAGCGAAGAGAGAGAATCTGCCCCCCACCAGATCCGGTCCCGGATCGGGGGCCAACATTTCATGCTGTCTTGGTAGCAGTGGCAGGTTTCTTGGCCTGCTTTCCCTTGTTCCAGCCTTGCATTGGTCTCCAAGCTGGCTTGGCTTGAGAAGTATTACCCTCTTGCTTAGAGGACGTAGCACTTTGGGCTGGTCCGTTTCTACGAAAGGGACGAAAATTAGGTTTATTTTTGGCCTTGAAAGGCCGATCCTGAGGAAGGGCGTGGCCCTTACCCCCAGTGATATCAGAGATAATCTCTTTCAAGTCAGGGCCAAACAGCGTTTTCCCCTTGAAAGGAATGTTAAGTAGCTTGTTCTTGGAAGACGCATCAGCTGACCAAGATTTCAACCAAAGCGCTCTGCGCGCCACAATAGCAAACCCAGAATTCTTAGCCGCTAACCTAGCCAATTGCAAAGTGGCGTCTAGGGTGAAAGAATTAGCCAATTTGAGAGCATTGATTCTGTCCATAATCTCCTCATAAGGAGGAGAATCACTATCGACCGCCTTTACCAGCTCATCGAACCAGAAACACGCGGCTGTAGCGACAGGGACAATGCATGAAATTGGTTGTAGAAGGTAACCCTGCTGAACAAACATCTTTTTAAGTAAACCTTCTAATTTTTTATCCATAGGATCTTTGAAAGCACAACTATCTTCTATGGGTATAGTGGTGCGTTTGTTTAAAGTGGAAACCGCTCCCTCGACCTTGGGGACTGTCTGCCATAAGTCCTTTCTGGGGTCGACCATAGGAAACAATTTTTTAAATATGGGGGGAGGGACGAAAGGAATACCGGGCCTTTCCCATTCTTTATTTACAATGTCCGCCACCCGCTTGGGTATAGGAAAAGCTTCAGGGAGCCCCGGGACCTCTAGGAACTTGTCCATTTTACATAGTTTCTCTGGGATGACCAACTTGTCACAATCATCCAGAGTGGATAATACCTCCTTAAGCAGAATGCGGAGATGTTCCAACTTAAATTTAAACGTAATCACATCAGGTTCAGCTTGTTGAGAAATGTTCCCTGAATCAGTAATTTCTCCCTCAGACAAAACCTCCCTGGCCCCATCAGACTGGTTTAGGGGCCCTTCAGAACCATTATTATCAGCGTCGTCATGCTCTTCAGTATCTAAAACAGAGCAGTCGCGCTTACGCTGATAAGTGTGCATTTTGGCTAAAATGTTTTTGACAGAATTATCCATTACAGACGTTAATTGTTGCATAGTAAGGAGTATTGGCGCGCTAGATGTACTAGGGGCCTCCTGAGTGGGCAAGACTCGTGTAGACGAAGGAGGGAATGATGCAGTACCATGCTTACTCCCCTCACTTGAGGAATCATCTTGGGCATCATTGTCATTGTCACATAAATCACATTTATTTAAATGAGAAGGAACTCTGGCTTCCCCACATACAGAACACAGTCTATCTGGTAGTTCAGACATGTTAAACAGGCATAAACTTGATAACAAAGTACAAAAAACGTTTTAAAAGAAAACCGTTACTGTCACTTTAAATTTTAAACTGAACACACTTTATTACTGCAATTGCGAAAAAATATGAAGGAATTGTTCAAAATTCACCAAAATTTCACCACAGTGTCTTAAAGCCTTAAAAGTATTGCACCCCAAATTTGAAAGCTTTAACTCTTAAAATAACGGAACCGGAGCCGTTTTTATAATTAACCCCTTTACAGTCCCTGGTATCTGCTTTGCTGAGACCCAACCAAGCCCAAAGGGGAATACGATACCAAATGACGCCTTCAGAAAGTCTTTTCTATGTATCAGAGCTCCTCACACATGCGACTGCATGTCATGCCTCTCAAAAACAAGTGCGCAACACCGGCGCGAAAATGAGGCTCTGCCTATGATTTGGGAAAGCCCCTAAGAATAAGGTGTCTAAAACAGTGCCTGCCGATATAATCTTATCAAAATACCCAGATTAAATGATTCCTCAAGGCTAAATATGTGTTAATAATGAATCGATTTAGCCCAGAAAAAGTCTACAGTCTTAATAAGCCCTTGTGAAGCCCTTATTTACTATCTTAATAAACATGGCTTACCGGATCCCATAGGGAAAATGACAGCTTCCAGCATTACATCGTCTTGTTAGAATGTGTCATACCTCAAGCAGCAAGAGACTGCTCACTGTTCCCCCAACTGAAGTTAATTCCTCTCAACAGTCCTGTGTGGAACAGCCATGGATTTTAGTAACGGTTGCTAAAATCATTTTCCTCATACAAACAGAAATCTTCATCTCTTTTCTGTTTCTGAGTAAATAGTACATACCAGCACTATTTTAAAATAACAAACTCTTGATTGAATAATAAAAACTACAGTTAAACACTAAAAAACTCTAAGCCATCTCCGTGGAGATGTTGCCTGTACAACGGCAAAGAGAATGACTGGGGTAGGCGGAGCCTAGGAGGGATCATGTGACCAGCTTTGCTGGGCTCTTTGCCATTTCCTGTTGGGGAAGAGAATATCCCACAAGTAAGGATGACGCCGTGGACCGGACACACCTATGTTGGAGAAATCTTCATTTCCAAGGAGTCTATTATTGTTCCCAAGAAGGGAACTCTTGTTGACGGAAATAGAGAACTTTTTTCTACGTTCACTTTCCACCCGTGAGATCTGAGAAAGGCTAGGACAATGTCCGTATGAGCCTTTGCTTGTGGTAGAGACGACGCTTGAATCAGTATGTCGTCCAAGTAGGGTACTACTGCAATGCCCCTTGGCCTTAGCACCGCTAGAAGGGACCCTAGTACCTTTGTGAAAATTCTTGGAGCAGTGGCTAGTCCGAATGGAAGTGCCACAAACTGGTAATGCTTGTCCAGAAAGGTGAATCTTAGGAACCGATGATGTTCCTTGTGGATAGGAATATGTAGATACGCATCCTTTAAATCCACCGTGGTCATGAATTGACCTTCCTGGATGGTAGGAAGAATTGTCCGAATGGTTTCCATCTTGAACGATGGGACCTTGAGAAATTTGTTTAGGATCTTGAGATCCAAAATTGGCCTGAAAGTTCCCTCTTTTTTGGGAACTATGAACAGATTGGAGTAAAACCCCATCCCTTGTTCTCCTAATGGAACAGGATGAATCACTCCCATTTTTAACAGGTCTTCTACACAATGTAAGAATGCCTGTCTTTTTATTTGGTCTGAAGACAATTGAGACCTGTGGAACCTTCCCCTTGGGGGTAGTTCCTTGAATTCCAGGAGATAACCTTGAGAAACTATTTCTAGCGCCCAAGGATCCTGAACATCTCTTGCCCAAGCCTGAGCGAAGAGAGAGAGTCTGCCCCCCACCAGATCCGGTCCCGGATCGGGGGCCAGCATCTCATGCTGTCTTGGTAGCGGTAGCGGGCTTCTTGGCCTGCTTACCCTTGTTCCAGCCTTGCATCGGTCTCCAGGCTGGCTTGGTTTGAGAAGAATTACCCTCTTGCTTAGAGGATGTAGAATTTGAGGCCGGTCCGTTTCTGCGAAAGGGACGAAAATTTGTTTTATTTTTAGCCTTAAAAGACCTATCCTGAGGAAGGGCGTGGCCCTTTCCCCCCGTGATAATCTCTTTCAAGTCAGGGCCAAACAGCGTTTTCCCCTTGAAAGGGATGTTAAGCAATCTGTTCTTGGAGGACACATCCGCTGACCAAGACTTCAGCCAAAGCGCTCTGCGCGCCACAATAGCAAAGCCTGAATTTTTCGCCGCTAATCTAGCTAATTGCAAAGTGGCGTCTAGGGTAAAAGAGTTAGCCAACTTAAGTGCTTGAACTCTGTCCGTAACCTCCTCATAAGAGGATGCCTGATTGAGCGACTTTTCTAGTTCCTCGAACCAGAAACACGCTGCTGTAGTGACAGGAACAATGCATGAAATTGGTTGTAGAAGGTAACCTTGCTGAACAAACATCTTTTTAAGCAAACCCTCTAATTTTTTATCCATAGGATCTTTGAAAGCACAACTATCTTCTATAGGGATAGTGGTGCGTTTGTTTAGAGTAGAAACCGCCCCCTCGACCTTGGGGACTGTCTGCCATAAGTCCTTCCTGGGGTCGACCATAGGAAATAATTTCTTAAATATAGGGGGAGGGACAAAAGGTATGCCGGGCCTTTCCCATTCTTTATTTACAATGTCCGCCATCCGCTTGGGTATAGGAAAAGCTTCGGGGGGCACCGGGACCTCTAGGAACTTGTCCATTTTACATAATTTCTCTGGAATGACCAAATTGTCACAATCATCCAGAGTAGATAACACCTCCTTAAGCAGAGCGCGGAGATGTTCCAATTTAAATTTAAATGTAATGACGTCAGGTTCAGCTTGTTGAGAAATTTTTCCTGAATCTGAAATTTCTCCCTCAGACAAAACCTCCCTAGCCCCTTCAGACTGGTGTAAGGGCATGACAGAACCATTATCATCAGCGTCCTCATGCTCTTCAGTATCTAAAACAGAGCAGTCGCGCTTTCGCTGATAAGTGGGCATTTTGGCTAAAATGTTTTTAATAGAATTATCCATTACAGCCGTTAATTGTTGCATAGTAAGGAGGATTGGCGCACTAGATGCACTAGGGACCTCCTGAGTGGGCAAGACTGGTGTAGACATAGAAGGAGATGATGCAGTACCATGCTTACTCCCCTCACTTAAGGAATCATTTTGGGCAACATTACTATCAGTGGCATCATTGTCCCTACTTTGTTTGTCACATTTATCACATATATTTAAATGGAGAGGAACCTTGGCTTCCGAACATACAGAACATCGTCTATCTGATAGTTCAGACATGTTAATAGGCATAAACTTGATAACAAAGCACAAAAAACGTTTTAAAATAAAACCGTTACTGTCTCTTTAAATCTTAAACTGAACACACTTTTTTACTGAATATACGCAAAAGTATGAAGGAAATGTTCAAAATTCACCAAAATTTCACCACAGTGTCATAAAGCCTTAAAAGTATTGCACACCAAATTTGAAAGCTTTAACTCTTAAAATAACGGAACCGGAGCCGTTTTTATATTTAACCCCTATACAGTCCCTGGTATCTGCTTTGCTGAGACCCAACCAAGCCCAGAGGGGAATACGATACCAAATGACGCCTTCAATAAGCTTTTTCAGTGGACCTGAGCTCCTCACACATGCATCTGCATGCCTTGCTTCTCAAAAACAACTGCGCATTAGTGGCGCGAAAATGAGGCTCTGCCTAAGACTAGAAAAGGCCCCCAGTGAAAAAGGTGTCCAATACAGTGCCTGCCGTTTTTTTAACAAAATTCCCAAGATTAAAATAACTCTCCAAGGTTATAAACCATTAAATATGCTTATAAAGTAATCGTTTTGGCCCAGAAAAATGTCTACCAGTCTTTAAAGCCCTTGTGAAGCCCTTTTATTCTTATATTGAAAATTAAGAAAATGGCTTACCGGATCCCATAGGGAAAATGACAGCTTCCAGCATTACCAAGTCTTGTTAGAAATGTGTCATACCTCAAGCAGCCAAAGTCTGCTCACTGTTTCCCCCAACTGAAGTTAATTCCTCTCAACAGTCCTGTGTGGAAACAGCCATCGATTTTAGTAACGGTTGCTAAAATCATTTTCCTCTTACAAACAGAAATCTTCATCTCTTTTCTGTTTCAGAGTAAATAGTACATACCAGCACTATTTTAAAATAACAAACTCTTGATAGAAGAATAAAAACTACATTTAAACACCAAAAAACTCTGAGCCATCTCCGTGGAGATGTTGCCTGTGCAACGGCAAAGAGAATGACTGGGGAAGGCGGAGCCTAGGAGGGATCATGTGACCAGCTTTGCTGGGCTCTTTGCCATTTCCTGTTGGGGAAGAGAATATCCCACAAGTAAGGATGACGCCGTGGACCGGACACACCTATGTTGGAGAAATTAATATTTTTTTAAAAGTTAACAATGCGGTTCGAATGTAATGTTATAGAGGAAGATAGCGTAAGCTTTAACAATGTGTTAATTTACTAACCCTTTAAGTTGTTGGATCTACATAGACAATAAGAGCGATGTTTATATAACAAAGTATAAGCTTGCAATTTTTGTGTTCATATTGGGCTAGATTACAAGTGGAGCGCTAATTAACGCTCCTGCTCGAGAGTTAACTGCGCAAGGTGGTCATCTTTTTGTGCTCGTATTGTGAATTGGAAGTAAACTGATTTTGCTCTCACACTAACCAAACGAACACAAAACCCAAAGCGATCTTGTTTACTTTCAACTCGTAATAGCAGCGGTAACCCCGGCGATCGCAAATGCCCGCGGGTAACCCCTTATTGCTCTTGTGCAAACGTTTGCGCTCCACTCGTAATCTGGCCTATTGTGTTTAATATCCCTCTCATTTAGGAAATCAAATGTAAGCCATGTTCTTTCTCAAACTTTCTCTGCATATTATTATTATTTGTAAAGATTTAGCATATTGTGTAGCATTAAACAAGGGTTTCCTTATGTAATGTTCCCACCAAAACGGGCAAACGTAATTTCAGAGGTTTCCGAATGTCACTGATCCATGACAGACATATGAAAGCAACATTTAAACGTGTTGACATACTGCTTGCCTCAAAAAAACAATTGCCTTATTTAAAGGATCCAATCTGGGCTTTAGTTTGCAGGCAACAAGGCCAGCTACTGTCATATAGTTAGTAAAGTGCATTGTTTTGCATTTGTTATCTGATAAAAACCAATTAGGGAAAGATTTGTAGCAGATTTAACCTTGATAAGTCAGCAGGGTGCATTTCAAGATCTGAGAATTACAAATTGCTCAATTATCACAGCTAAAATACATGAAAAGGGGGGAAAATATTAATTAAATTATATTGCATAGCTGTTTTACACATAACTAAAGATTTTTTATAAAAATCTCTGGGTGTCTACTGTCCCTTTAACAGTAATGGACACAAAAGAAAAAAGATAATGGCTGTATAATGAAGTCAGACCATGCTTCTGAGAGAAAATTAACATTTTCTATACTCTTACTATATTTTAATCAAATGATAATAAAAAGCATGGATTGTGTGACGTCAAACTGAAATCGTGCCCTTTTCATGAATGCAAATGATCCCATCCATCAAATTTTCCTTATATATCTGTTTTCTCTCTAGTATATAAATAAAGAAGAGCAAAAACAGAATTTATGTTTACCTGATAAATTTCTTTCTCCTACGGTGTGTCCGGTCCACAGCTTCATCCTTACTTGTGGGATATTCTCATTCCCTACAGGAAGTGGCAAAGAGAGCACAACAGCAGAGCTGTCCATATAGCTCCCCCTCTAGCTCCGCCCCCCAGTCATTCGACCGACGGTCAGGAGAAAAAGGAGAACCATAGGGTGCAGTGGTGACTGTAGTGTACAAAAACAAAAATTTTAAACCTGACTAAAAGCCAGGGCGGGCCGTGGACCGGACACACCGTAGGAGAAAGAAATTTATCAGGTAAACATAAATTCTGTTTTCTCCTACATTGGTGTGTCCGGTCCACGGCTTCATCCTTACTTGTGGGAACCAATACCAAAGCTTTAGGACACGGATGAAGGGAGGGAACAAGTCAGGTAACCTAAATGGAAGGCACCACTGCTTGTAAAACCTTTCTCCCAAAAATATTTTTTATCCATCGGATCTTTAAAAGCGCAACTGTCCTCTATTGGAATAGTTGTGCGCTTAGCTAATGTTGAAACTGCCCCCTCTACCTTAGGAACCGTCTGCCATGCGTCCCTTCTGGGGTCAACTATGGGGAACATTTTCTTAAATATAGGAGGGGGAACAAAAGGAACACCTGGCTTCTCCCACTCCTTAGTCACTATATCCGCCACCCTCTTGGGTATCGGAAAAGCATCAGCGTGCACAGGGACCTCTAAGAATTTGTCCATTTTGCACAATTTCTCTGGAATCACCAAAGGATCACAATCATCAAGAGTAGCTAGCACCTCCTTAAGCAGAGCGCGGAGGTGTTCCAGCTTAAAATTTGAATGCAACTATATCAGGCTCTGCCTGCTGAGAAATCTTTCCTGTGTCAGAAATTTCTCCTTCAGACAGGCCCTCCCTCACCGCCAAATCAGATTGATGTGAGGGCATAATAGATACATTATCCTCAGCATCTGCCTGCTCATCCTCTGTATTTAAAACTGAGCAATCGCGCTTTCTAGGATAAGCTGGCAGTTTGGATAAAAAAGCTGCTAGTGAATTATCCATTACTGCTGCTAATTGCTGCATAGTAACCGCCATTGGCGCGCTAGATGTACTAGGTATCACTTGCGTGGGCAATGCTGGAGTTGACACAGAAGGCGAGGATGATGAACTATCCCCACTACCTTCATTTAAAGAATCATCTTGGGCAACATTTTTAAATGTGACAGTACTGTCCTTAATTTGTTTGGACCCTATGGCACACTTCGCACAAACATTTAATGGTGGAACCACCTTGGCCTCCATACACACAGAACATAGGCTATCTGAAGGCACAGACATGTTAGACAAACCTAGGCAGCTTTTTAATGCAAGAAAAGTAATTTTATACAAAACCGTTACTGTCTCTTTAAATAATAAAGGAGCACACGTTATTACTGAAATGTCAGAAAAACATCAAAGAAATATCCGATCTTTCTGAAATTTTCACCGTAGTGTCTTAAAGCTTTGAAAGTATTGCACAATAATTTTCAGACCAATTGACCCTTAAATGCCCAAACCGGAGCTAATAACAGCAATTAACCGGTTAACACACTACAGTCCCCTGCCACAGTCTCCACCGCAGCTTTTACCTTCCTTATGGGTTAACCAAAAACGAAATAAACCTCTTATAAGTCCTTTTCTAAGCCTCTTGACCTTCCACGTGAAGCTGCATGAACCTCCTGATGAAAAGCAACTGAGCAACTGAGGCGCGAAAATGAGGCCTCCTCCCTCTGCATTCCAGAGTGAAGGGGCCTTTCTGACAAAATTAGGTGTCTAAACGGCTGCCAGGCGCAAATAACATACCCAAAAGTGTTTTAAAGTTTGAAAAAACACTTCAAAGTCACATAAACATGAAAAAAAAAAAAAAAAAAAAAAACGACTTAGCCCACAATAGTGTCAACCAGCAGAGAGCCCAAATTATAAGCCTTAATTCTGTTACTGAGTCTAAGAAAATGGCTTACCTATCCCAGAAGGGATAACTGACAGTCTTCTAGCATTACTTGGTCTTGTTAGAAAAGTGACTGATCATACCTGAAGCAGATAAGCCTGCAAACTGTTCCCCCTTGAAAGTTCTCTGGTTTAACAGTCCTGCGTGGGAACAGCAATCGATTTTAGTTACTGGTGCTAAAATCATACTCTTTAAACAGAAATCTTCTTCATTTTCTGTTGCAGAGTAAATAGTACAAACCGGCACTATTTTAAATAACAAACTCTTGATAGAAGAAATAAAAAACTACAACTAACACCACATACTCTTTACCACCCCCATGGAGATGCTACTTGTACAGAGCGGCAAAGAGAATGACTGGGGGGCGGAGCTAGAGGAGGAGCTATATGGACAGCTCTGCTGTTGTGCTCTCTTTGCCACTTCCTGTAGGGAATGAAAATATCCCACAAGTAAGGATGAAGCCGTGGACCGGACACACCAATGTAGGAGAAATATGTATTTTCTTTCCTTCAGAAGACCAAGGACTTTTAGAAAATACCTAACTTTAGCTTTAAAAATACCACCAAAATGCAAAAGAAAATTACAATACAAAATGCAAAAAATACGGAAACCAACAACATAATATTTCAATCAAAACACATTATGGTCCCACATTTAGCATCAATACTTGTAGCCATCCCAAAACTCCTCATTATAAAAACAAAATAAAAATAAATATAAAATATTTACCCCAAAACAATCCCCTATATAGATTTTTACAAAAATGCTCAAACAAACAAAACGCCAGGTAATTGCGTTTACTACAATCAAAATAAACTAATAAGGACATTAAATTAATTTCTGAATTGTGGGACACCCCTCTTTCAAATGAGGGGTTCTATTATATATTTCTATTGTGTCAAGGTCAAGTTCAGTAACCTCCCAAAATAGGACCAATGCTGATTGGTATTTGCCACCCACTGTTATGGTACCTGGATGCTATTTGGAACATACCACTCATCTGTACGAGGACTTCCTAGGGGGAACTGACTCCTTTCAAGAAAAGGGATTTCTTCTATTTCAAATGAAAGGACCTCTTAACCTAAAAGTCACATGGGAGATAGTAAATAAAGCCCCTAACCTTAACTAAAATTCCCTGTTGCCTAGTGTAGCAGATTATCACCATTTTCACAACCCTCATCTTCATCTTCGAGGGAAACGCAACCCCCCTCCCAATCAAGGGGTCGCTTATCCCACCAAGTGGTGATTGGGCCATGTTTGTAGTTTTATAAGACCCTTCAAATGCACCTTAAAGGGATGGTAAACCCCAACATTTTCTTTTATGATCTAGATAGAACATATAATTTTAAACAACTTTACAATTTAATTCTATTATCACATTTTCTTTATTCTCTTGTTATTAATTGCTGAAGGGACAGCATTGCCCTACTGACAGGATGCTGAAAATATCTATTTAGCCAATCAAGAGACAAATGTGTGCAGGCACTAATTAGCAGCAGCTCCCACTAGTGTATGATATGTGCATATTAATTGTTTAACAAGTGATACTAAGAGAACGAAGCACATTTGAAAATAGAAGTGAATTTTAAAAGTGTCTTAAAATGACATGCTCTATCTGAATCATGCAAGTTTAATTTTGACTTACCTATCCCTTTAAGCAGTGGGATACTTCCTCATTGTGAGTGACATCTTTGAGATCACCCATGTAGAAACGATCATAGGGATATTAAAAATGGAGAGGGGCCACTTGTAGGTTCAAATATGATTTGAGGAACATCAAAATTACTGTGACTAAATTCACCTTATTCAAACTAAAACACTTTTTATCTTTGCCCATTACAAAATCTGTGTGGTTGTATATGAAGTACTAACCTTTACACATATCTGTGTCCCTTTATAACAAGTTTTGTCTGCTGTTAAGGTCCTAATTTCATGCAGTATTATCAGAACTATTAAAGAGGTTAGTAGCTATTTAATAGAATGCTGTACCACTTCAAATAAATATATATAATATATACCTGTATATACATATATATATATATATGATGTATAAATATATGTGATGTAAAATACAGCAATTGTTTTATTTTCCACTTCAAGTGGAGTGATGCTGTAGAGCAAGGGTGGGCAAGAGGTAGATCGCGGTCTGCCAGTGGACCGCAAGTAAATTTTGAGGTGACTGCCTGGAAGATTTCAAAAGTCTGCATAATAAGAGAAACATTTCTCACACATCTAGATTATGAGGGAAGAGTCTCGTCACCGTAGTTATGATATGATAGATATGAGAAATAATTTTCTTATGCAGACTTTTGAAATCAGCTATGAGTCTATGACAGCGGTATGTGTACGTCAGTATGCGGGACACAGCTGTAGCTGAATTCGCTGCCCCAGATTTGTTTACTGCCTGTCCCAAACTCTTCTACTTTTTGTCTCAAGAGCGGTCAGTCCATAGTATGGACTCTTCATGTGCCAGGCTGAGATGCTGCTCGGTATTCCTGGGTTTGGCAGTTTCAGGTCCTGCTCTGTCTGATATTCTGCTGCTACTTTCAAGTTCTCTCCTCCGTTACTTGTCACCTGGCTGTGCTAGGTGAATGGTCTGGTGTTGGTTTTTTCCCAGGGTCGGTTACTCCCCACTCAGGTTCTTTTACTTACTCTGTACCAGGCTTTGATGCTGCTCTCTGATACTTTCTCTGACTCACTAATAGTAGCTATACTACTAATAGTAGCTATACTTTGTGCTAGTTTCTGCAGCTTTCTGTTCCCAGAATTTATTGTCACCAAATTGTGCAGATCAGTGCTGTTGCTGCTATACCAGTCTCTGGTTGCTGTGTAAGGCGGTACAGAGCCTGCAGGTCCTGCTGCTGTCACTGTCCCAACTATTTGTAATAGTCTTCAGCTAGTAGCGGACGGATGGAGAGCAGCCAACAGGACCTGCCCCCTAATCAACCTGACATGGTGTCCAGCCAATAAAATTAATTTGAAGAATGGGTCTGTCTATGATTGGCTGAGAATAGTTCATTGTCATCGTTGTACCTGAGCTGTTGGTTTCCCATGTGTTCCAGGCTTGACTACTCCGCTAGCCTCGAGCCGTCTTGATTGTGCGGTACACTGATAAGGTTGCTTGATGGTCCTGGCGTGACATAAAGAGAGCTTTCGCAGTAAGTAAAGAGCGCGGCTGTATTATTTGTGGCAAAAATAAAATTTTCAGCCAGCAGGTCCTATTTGTGGCAAAAAACAGAATTTATGTTTACCTGATAAATTACTTTCTCCAACGGTGTGTCCGGTCCACGGCGTCATCCTTACTTGTGGGATATTCTCTTCCCCAACAGGAAATGGCAAAGAGCCCAGCAAAGCTGGTCACATGATCCCTCCTAGGCTCCGCCTTCCCCAGTCATTCGACCGACGTAAAGGAGGAATATTTGCATAGGAGAAATCATATGATACCGTGGTGACTGTAGTTAAAGAAAATAAATCATCAGACCTGATTAAAAAACCAGGGCGGGCCGTGGACCGGACACACCGTTGGAGAAAGTAATTTATCAGGTAAACATAAATTCTGTTTTCTCCAACATAGGTGTGTCCGGTCCACGGCGTCATCCTTACTTGTGGGAACCAATACCAAAGCTTTAGGACACGGATGATGGGAGGGAGCAAATCAGGTCACCTAGATGGAAGGCACCACGGTTTGCAAAACCTTTCTCCCAAAAATAGCCTCAGAAGAAGCAAAAGTATCAAATTTGTAAAATTTGGTAAAAGTGTGCAGTGAACCAAGTCGCTGCCTTACATATCTGATCAACAGAAGCCTCGTTCTTAAAGGCCCATGTGGAAGCCACGGCCCTAGTGGAATGAGCTGTGATTCTTTCAGGAGGCTGCCGTCCGGCAGTCTCATAAGCCAATCTGATGATGCTTTTAAGCCAAGAAGATAGAGAGGTAGAAGTTGCTTTTTGACCTCTCCTTTTACCAGAATAAACAACAAACAAGGAAGATGTTTGTCTGAAATCCTTTGTAGCATCTAAATAGAATTTTAGAGCACGGACAACGTCCAAATTGTGTAACAAACGTTCCTTCTATGAAACTGGATTCGGACACAAAGAAGGTACAACTATCTCCTGGTTAATATTTTTGTTGGAAACAACCTTCGGAAGAAAACCAGGCTCAGTACGTAAAAACCACCTTATCTGCATGGACCAGATAGGGCGGAGAACACTGCAGAGCAGATAACTCAGAAACTCTTCTAGCGGAAGAAATTGCAACCTAAAACAAAACTTTCCAAGATAATAACTTAATATCTATGGAATGTAAGGGTTCAAACGGAACCCCTTGAAGAACTGAAAGAACTAGATTAAGACTCCAGAGCCTGAACAAACGCTTAAACGTCTGGCACAGCTGCCAGCCTTTTGTGAAGTAAAACAGATAAAGCAGAGATCTGTCCCTTCAGAGAACTCGCAGAAAATCCTTTCTCCAAACCTTCTTGTAGAAAGGAAAGAATCTTAGGAATTTTTATCTTGTTCCATGGGAATCCTTTAGATTCACACCAACAGATATATTTTTTCCATATATTATGGTAAATTTTTCTAGTTACAGGCTTTCTAGCCTGAATAAGAGTATCTATTACAGAATCTGAAAACCCACGCTTTGATAAAATCAAGCGTTCAAACTCCAAGCAGTCAGTTGGAGGAAAACCAGATTCGGATGTTCGAATGGACCCTGAATAAGAAGGTCCTGTCTCAAAGGTAGCTTCCATGGTGGAGCCGATGACACATTCACCAGGTCTGCATACCAAGTCCTGCGTGGCCACACAGGAACTATCAAGGTCACCGAAGCCCTCTCCAGATTGAACCTGGCTACCAGCCTGGGAATGAGAGGAAACGGTGGGAATACATAAGCTAGGTTGAAGATCCAAGGTGCTACTATTGTATCCAATAGAGTCGCCTTGGGATCCCTGGATTTGGACCCGTAACAAGGGACCATGAAGTTCTGACGAGAGGCCATCAGAACCAAGTCTGGAATGCCCCATAATTGAGTTATTTGGGCAAAGATTTCCAGATGGAGTTCCCACTCCCCCGGATGCTCCTCCATCGCCAGGGAACTCCTTGTTACCCCCTGATGGTTGATATATGTAACAGTCGTCATGATGACTGATTGAAACCTTATGAATTTGGCCTTTGCTAGTCGAGGCCAAGCCTTGAGAGCATTGAATATCGCTCTCAGTTCCATTATGTTTATCGGGAGAAGAGAGTCTTCCCGAAACCATAGACCCTGAGTTTTCAGGGGTTCCCAGACCGCGCCCCAGCCCACCAGACTGGCGTCGGTCGTGACAATGACCTATTCTGGTCTGCGGAAGCTCATTCCCTGTGACAGGTTGTCCAGGGTCAGCCACCAACGGAGTGAATCTCTGGTTATTTGATCTACTTGTATCGTCGGAGACAAGTCTGTATAATCCCCATTCCACTGTCTGAGCATGCCCAGGTGCAATGGTCTTAGATGAATTCGTGCAAAAGGAACTATGTCCATTGCCGCAACCATCAACCCTATTACTTCCATGGACTGCGCTATGGAAGGAAGAAGAACAGAATGAAGTACCTGACAAGAGCTTAGAAGTTTTGATTTTCTGGCCTCTGTCAGAAAAAACCTTCATTTCTAAGGAAACTATTATTGTTCCCAAGAAGGGAACTCTTGTTGACGGGGACAGAGAACTTTTTTCTATGTTCACTTTCCACCTGTGAGATCTGAGAAAGGCTAGGACAATGTCCGTATGAGCCCTTGCTTTTGACAGAGACGACACTTGAATCAGGATGTCGTCCAAGTAAGGTACTACTGCAATGTCCCTTGGTCTTAGCACCGCTAGAAGGGACCCTCGTACCCTTGTGAAAATCCTTGGAGCAGTGGCTAATCCGAATGGAAGTGCCACAGGTAATGCTTGTCCAGAAAGGCGAACCTTAGGAACTGAAAATGGTCCTTGTGGATAGGAATACGTAGGTACGCATCCTTTAAGTCCACCGTGGTCATGAATTGACCTTCCTGGATGGTAGGAAGGATCGTTCGAATGGTTTCCATTTTGAATGATGAAACCCTTAGAAACTTGTTTAGAATCTTGAGATCTAAAATAGGTCTGAATGTTCCCTCTTTTTTTGGGAATTACGAACAGGTTGGAGTAAAAACCCATCCCTTGTTCTCCTAATGGAACAGGATGAATCACTCCCATGCTTAACAGGTCTTCTACACAGTGTAAGAATGCCTGTTCGAAGATAATTGAGACCCGTGGAACCTTCCCCTTGGGGGTAGTTCCCTGAATTCCAGGAGATAACCTTGAGAAACTATTTCTAGCGCCCAAGGATCCTGAACATCTCTTGCCCCAGCCTGAGCAAAGAGAGAAAGTCTGCCCCCCACCAGATCCTTCCCAGATCGGGGGCCAACACTTCATGCTGTTTTGGTAGCAGTGGCAGGTGACTTGGCCTGCTTACCCTTGTTCCAGCCTTGCATCGGCCTCCAGGCTGGCTTGGTTTGAGAAGTATTACCCTCTTGCTTAGAGGGTGTAGAATTTGAGGCTGGTCCGTTTCTGCGAAAGGGACGAAAATTTGGCTTCTTTTTAGCCTTAAAAGACCTATCCAGAGGAAGGGCGTGGCCCTTTCCCCCAGTGATGTCTGAAATAATCTCTTTCAAGTCAGGGCCAAACAGTGTTTTACCCTTGAAAGGGATGTTAAGCAAAAGCGCTCTGCGCGCCACGATAGCAAACCCTGAATTATTCGCCGCTAATCTAGCTAATTGCAAAGCGGCATCTAAAATAAAAAAGAGTTAGCCAATTTAAGAGCTTGAACTCTGTCCAAAACCTCCTCGTACGAAGATTCTTTATTGAGCGACTTTTCTAGTTCTTCGAACCAGAAACACGCAGCTGTAGTGACAGGAACAATGCATGAAATTGGTTGTAGAAGGTAACCTTGCTGAACAAACATCTTTTTAAGCAAACCCTCTAACCTTTAATCCATAGGATCTTGAAAGCACAACTATCTTCTATAGGAATAGAAGTGCGTTTGTTTAGAGTAGAAACCGCCCCCTCGACCTTGGGGACTGTATGCTATAAGTCCTTTCAAGGAACTAATTTCTTAAATATAGGGGGAGGACAAAAGGTATGCCGGGCCTTTCCCACTCCTTATTTACTATGTCCGCCACCCGCTTGGGTATAGGAAAAACAACGGGGGGCACCGGAACCTCTAGGAACTTGTCCATCTTACCTAATTTCTCTGGAATGACCAAATTGTCACAATCATCCAGAGTAGATAATACCTCCTTAAGTAGTGCGTGGAGATGTTGAAATTTAAATTTAAAAGTTACAATATCAGGTTCTGCTTGTTGAGAAATTTTCCCTGAATCTGAAATTTCTCCCTCAGACAAAACCTCCCTCCTGGCCCCTTCAGATAGGTGTGAGGGTATGTCAGAACAGATATCATCAGCGTCCTCTTGCTCTTCAGTGTTTAAAACAGAGCAATCACGCTTTCTCTGATAAGTAGGCATTTTGGAAAAAAAATGCATGCAATAGAATTATCCATTACAGCCATTAATTGTTGTATGGTAATAAGTATTGGCGCACTAGATGTACTAGGGGCCTCTTGTGTGGGCAAAACTGGTGTAGACACAGAAGGGGATGATGCAGTACCATGCTTACTCCCCTCATTAGAGGAATCATCTTGGGCAATATCATATCTATGGCATTATTATCCCTACTTTGTTTGGACATTATGACACAAATATATCACATATATTTAAATGGGGAGACACATTGGCTTTCATACATATAGAACATCGTTATCTGATGGTTCAGACATGTTAAACAGGCTTAAACTTGTCAACAAAGCACAAAAAACGTTTTACAATAAAACCGTTACTGTCCCTTTAAATTTCAAACTGAACACACTTTATTACTGAATATGTGAAAAAGTATGAAGGAATTGTTCAAATTTCACCAAAATTTCACCACAGTAACTTAAAGCCTTAAAAGTATTGCACACCAAATTTGAAAGCTTTAACCCTTAAAATAACGGAACCGGAGCCGTTTTTACATTTAACCCCTATACAGTCCCAGGTATCTGACGATACCAAATGATGCCTTCTATAAGCTTTTTCAGTGGTTCTTAGCTCCTCACACATGCATCTGCATGCCATGCTTTCCAAAAACAACTGCGCATTAGAGGCGCGAAAATGAGGCTCTGTCTATGACTAGAAAAGGCCCCCAGTGAAAAAGGTGTCCAATACAGTGCCTGCCGTTTTTATTAAAACAATCCCCAAGATTTAACAACTATTAAAAGTAATAATCTGCCAAATATACTTGGTAAAGTAATCGTTTTAGCCCAGAAAAATGTCTACCAGTTTTTTAAGCCCTAATGAAGCCCTTTATTCTTTTACTTAAACTAAGAAAATGGCTTACCGGTTCCCATAGGGAAAATGACAGCTTCCAGCATTACAGAGTCTTGTTAGAAATGTGTCATACCTCAAGCAGCAAAAGTCTGCTCACTGTTTCCCCCAACTGAAGTTAATTCCTCTCAACAGTCCTGTGTGGAAACAGCCATCGATTTTAGTAACGGTTGCTAAAATCATTTTCCTCTTACAAACAGAAATCTTCATCTCTTTCCTGTTTCAGAGTAAATAGTACATACCAGCACTATTTTAAAATAACAAACTCTTGATTGCAGAATAAAAACTACATTTAAACACCAAAAAACTCTAAGCCATCTCCGTGGAGATGTTGCCTGTACAACGGCAAAGAGAATGACTGGGGAAGGCGGAGCCTAGGAGGGATCATGTGACCAGCTTTGCTGGGCTCTTTGCCATTTCCTGTTGGGGAAGAGAATATCCCACAAGTAAGGATGACGCCGTGGACCGGACACACCTATGTTGGAGAAACATAATTTATGCTTACCTGATAAATTCCTTTCTCCTGTAGTGTAGTCAGTCCACGGGTCATCCATTACTTATGGGATTATATCTCCTCCCTAACAGGAAGTGCAAGAGGATCACCCAAGCAGAGCTGCTATATAGCTCCTCCCCTCTACGTCATACCCAGTCATTCGACCGAAACCAAACGAGAAAGGAGAAACTATAGGGTGCAGTGGTGACTGGAGTTTAATTTAAAATTTAGACCTGCCGTAAAAAACAGGGCGGGCCGTGGACTGACTACACTACAGGAGAAAGGAATTTTATCAGGTAAGCATAAATTATGTTTTCTCCTGTTAAGTGTGGTCAGTCCACGGGTCATCCATTACTTATGGGATACCAATACCAAAGCTAAAAGTACACGGATGACGGGAGGGACAGGCAGGATCTTTACACGGAAGGAACCACTGCCTGTAGAACCTTTCTCCCAAAAACAGCCTCCGAAGAAGCAAAAGTGTCAAATTTGTAAAATTTTGAAAAAGTGTGAAGTGAAGACCAAGTTGCAGCCTTGCAAATCTGTTCAACAGAGGCCTCATTCTTAAAGGCCCAAGTGGAAGCCACAGCTCTAGTAGTATGAGCTGTAATCCTTTCAGGAGGCTGCTGTCCAGCAGTCTCATAGGCTAAACGTATTATGCTACGAAGCCAAAAAGAGAGAGAGGTAGCCGAAGCTTTTTGACCTCTCCTCTGTCCAGAATAAACGACAAACAGGGAAGAAGTTTGACGAAAATCCTTAGTTGCCTGCAAATAAAATTTCAGGGCACGGACGACGTCCAGATTGTGCAGAAGTCGTTCCTTCATTGAAGAAGGATTAGGGCACAATGATGGAACAATAATCTCTTGATTAATATTCTTGTTAGTGACTACCTTAGGTAAGAACCCAGGTTTAGTACGCAGAACTACCTTGTCTGAATGAAAAATCAGATAAGGAGAATCACAATGTAAGGCCTATAACTCAGAGACTCTTCGAGCCGAGGAAATAGCCATTAAAAACAGAACTTTCCATGATAACAGCTTGATATCAATGGAATGAAGGGGTTCAAACGGAACACCTTGCAGAACGTTAAGAACTAAGTTTAAGCTCCACGGCGGAGCAACAGTCTTAAACACAGGCTTAATCCTAGCCAAAGCCTGACAGAAAGCCTGAACTTCTGGAACTTCTGACAGACGTTTGTGTAAAAGGATAGACAGAGCTGAGATCTGTCCCTTTAACGAACTTGCAGATAAGCCCTTTTCTAAACCTTCTTGTAGAAAAGACAATATCCTAGGAATCCTAACCTTACTCCATGAGTAACTCTTGGATTCGCACCAATATAAGTATTTACGCCATATTTTATGGTAAATTTTCCTGGTAACAGGTTTCCTAGCCTGTATTAAGGTATCAATCACTGAGTCCGAGAATCCCCGCTTTGATAGAATCAAGCGTTCAATCTCCATGCAGTCAGCCTCAGAGAAATTAGATTTGGATGTTTGAAAGGACCCTGAATCAGAAGGTCCTGTCTCAGAGGCAAAGACCATGGTGGACAGGACGACATGTCCACTAGATCTGCATACCAGGTCCTGCGTGGCCACGCAGGCGCTATTAGAATCATCGATGCTCTCTCCTGTTTGATCCTGGCAATCAATCGAGGAAGCATCTGGAAGGGTGGAAACACATAAGCCATGTTGAAAACCCAAGGTGCTGTCAGAGCATCTATCAGTACCGCTCCCGGGTCCCTGGACCTGGATCCGTAACAAGGAAGCTTGGCGTTCTGGCGAGACGCCATGAGATCCAGATCTGGATTGCCCCAATGATGAAGCAGTTGGGCAAACACCTCCGGATGAAGTTCCCACTCCCCCGGATGAAAAGTCTGGCGACTTAGGAAATCCGCCTCCCAGTTCTCCACGCCTGGGATGTGGATCGCTGACAGGTGGCAAGAGTGAGACTCTGCCCAGCGAATTATCTTTGAGACTTCCATCATTGCTAGGGAACTCCTTGTCCCTCCCTGAAGGTTGATGTAAGCCACAGTCGTGATGTTGTCCGACTGAAACCTGATGAACCTCAGAGTTGCTAACTGAGGCCAAGCCAGAAGAGCATTGAAAACTGCTCTTAATGCCAGAATGTTTATTGGAAGGAGTCTCTCCTCCTGAGTCCATGATCCCTGAGTCTTCAGGGAATTCCAGACAGCGCCCGAACCTAGCAGGCTGGCGTCTGTTGTTACAATCGTCCAATCTGGCCTGCTGAAGGGCATCCCCCTGGACAGATGTGGCCGAGAAAGCCACCATAGAAGAGAATCTCTGGTCTCTTGATCCAGATTTAGCATAGGGGACAAATCTGAGTAATCCCCATTCCACTGACTTAGCATGCACAATTGCAGCGGTCTGAGATGCAAGCGTGCAAAAGGTACTATGTCCATTGCCGCTACCATTAAGCCGATTACCTCCATGCATTGAGCCACTGACGGGTGTTGAATGGAATGAAGGACACGGCAAGCATTTAGAAGTTTTGATAACCTGTCCTCTGTCAGGTAAATTTTCATTTCTACAGAATCTATAAGAGTCCCTAAGAAGGGAACTCTTGTGAGTGGCAATAGAGAACTCTTTTCTACGTTCACCTTCCACCCATGCGACCTTAGAAATGCCAGAACTAACTCTGTATGAGACTTGGCAGTCTGGAAACTTGACGCTTGTATCAGAATGGCGTCTAGGTACGGAGCTACCGCTATTCCTCGCGGTCTTAGTACCGCCAGAAGAGAGCCCAGAACCTTTGTAAAGATTCTTGGAGCTGTAGCTAACCCGAAGGGAAGAGCTACAAACTGGTAATGCCTGTTTAGGAAGGCAAACCTTAGATACCGGTAATGATCCTTGTGAATCGGTATGTGAAGGTAGGCATCCTTTAAATCCACTGTGGTCATGTACTGACCCTCTTGGATCATAGGTAAGATGGTCCGAATAGTTTCCATTTTGAACGATGGAACTCTTAGGAATTTGTTTAGGATCTTTAAGTCCAAGATTGGTCTGAAGGTTCCCTCTTTTTTGGGAACCACAAACAGATTTGAGTAAAACCCTTGTCCGTGTTCCGACCGCGGAACTGGGTGGACCACTCCCATTAGTAAAAGGTCTTGTACACAGCGTAGAAACGCCTCTTTCTTTATCTGGTTTGCTGACAACCTTGAAAGATGTAATCTCCCTTTTGGAGGAGAAGCTTTGAAGTCCAGAAGATATCCCTGAGATATGATCTCTAACGCCCAGGGATCCTGGACATCTCTTGCCCAAGCCTGGGCGAAGAGAGAAAGTCTGCCCCCCACTAGATCCGTTTCCGGATCGGGGTCCCTCACTTCATGCTGTCTTAGGGGCAGCAGCAGGTTTTCTGGCCTGCTTGCCCTTGTTCCAGGACTGGTTAGGTTTCCAGCCCTGTCTATAGCGAGCAACAGTTCCTTCCTGTCTTGGAGCGGAAGAAGTTGATGCTGCTCCTGCCTTGAAGTTACGAAAGGCACGAAAATTAGACTGTTTAGCCCTTGGTTTGGCCCTGTCTTGAGGCAGGGCATGGCCCTTACCTCCAGTAATGTCAGCGATAATTTCTTTCAAACCGGGCCCGAATAATGTCTGCCCTTTGAAAGGGATGTTAAGCAATTTAGATTTAGAAGTCACATCGGCTGACCAGGATTTAAGCCACAGCGCCCTACGCGCTTGAATGGCGAATCCGGAGTTCTTAGCCGTAAGTTTAGTTAAGTGTACTACGGCATCAGAAATAAATGAATTAGCTAGCTTAAGGACTTTAAGCTTGACTATAATCTCATCCAATGGAGCTGTGCTAAGGGTCTCTTCCAGAGACTCAAACCAGAATGCCGCCGCAGCCGTGACAGGCGCAATGCATGCAAGGGGTTGTAATATAAAACCTTGCTGAACAAACATTTTCTTAAGGTAACCCTCTAACTTTTTATCCATTGGGTCTGAAAAAGCACAGCTATCCTCCACCGGGATAGTGGTGCGCTTAGCCAGAATAGAAACTGCTCCCTCCACCTTAGGGACCGTTTGCCATAAGTCCCGTGTGGTGGCGTCTATTGGAAACATTTTTCTAAATATAGGAGGGGGTGAAAAAGGCACACCGGGTCTATCCCACTCCTTGTTAACAATTTCTGTAAGCCTTTTAGGTATAGGAAAAACGTCAGTACACGCCGGTACCGCAAAATATTTATCCAGCCTACATATTTTCTCTGGAATTGCAACCGTGTTACAATCATTCAGAGCCGCTAATACCTCCCCTAGTAATACACGGAGGTTCTCAAGCTTAAATTTAAAATTTGAAATGTCTGAGTCCAGTTTACTTGGATCAGATCCGTCACCCACAGAATGAAGCTCTCCGTCCTCATGTTCTGCACATTGTGACGCAGTATCAGACATGGCTCTATTATTATCAGCGCACTCTGTTCTTACCCCAGAGTGATCGCGTTTACCCCTAAATTCTGGCAATTTAGATAGTACTTCAGTCATAACATTAGCCATGTCTTGCAAAGTGATTTGTATGGGCCGCCCTGATGTACTTGGCGCCACAATATCACGCACCTCCTGAGCGGGAGGCGAAGGTACTGACACGTGAGGAGAGTTAGTCGGCATAACTTCCCCCTCGTTGTCTGGTGAAATTTTCTTTACATGTACAGATTGGCTTTTATTTAAAGTAGCATCAATGCAATTAGTACACACATTTCTATTGGGCTCCACATTGGCTTTTAAACATAGTGAACAAAGAGATTCATCTGTGTCAGACATGTTTAAACAGACTAGCAATGAGACTAGCAAGCTTGGAAAACACTTTTCAAATAAATTTACAAGCAATATAAAAAACGCTACTGTGCCTTTAAGAAGCACAAAAAACTGTCACAGTTGAAATAACAATGAACCAAATTAGTTATAGCAACCAAATTTTCACAGTAAATGTATTAAGTTAGCAAAGGATTGCACCCACCAGCAAATGGATGATTAACCCCTTAATACCCAAAAACGGATAACAATTTAATATTAACGTTTTTATCACAGTCAAAACACACTCTCACAGGTCTGCTGTGAGTGATTACCTCCCTCAAAACTAGTTTTGGAGACCCCTGAGCTCTGTAGAGACGTCCTGGATCATGGAGGAAGAAATAGGAAGACTGACTAAATTTTTACTGCGCAATAAAGCGCTAAAAATAGGCCCCTCCCACTCATATTGCAACAGTGGGGAAGCTCAGTAAACTGATTTTATTCATAAACAAACGACAGCCATGTGGTAAAAATCATGCCCATAAAGTTTTATCACCAAGTACCTCAGAAAAAAACGATTAACATGCCAGTAAACGTTTTAAAAATGAAATTATGAAATGTTATTAATAAGCCTGCTGCTAGTCGCTTTCACTACAGTGTAGGCTCAAATATTACTTAAATATAAACAGTATTTTCTTAGTGAAATTCCATTCCCCAGAAATACCTCAGAGTATACATACATACATATCAGCCTGATACCAGTCGCTACTACTGCATTTAAGGCTGCACTTACATTACATCCGTATTAGCAGTATTTTCTCAGTCAATTCCATTCCTTAGAAAATAATATACTGCAACATACCTCCTTGCAGGTGAGCCCTGCCTGCTATCCCCTGTTCTAAAGTTACCTCACTCCTCAGAATGGCCGAGAACAGCAAGTGGATCTTAGTTACGACCGCTAAGATCATACACAAACTCAGGTAGATTCTTCTTCTAATGCTGCCTGAGAAGAAACAACACACTCCGGTGCCGTTTAAAATAACAAACTTTTGATTGAAGAAATAAAAACTAAGTTTAACAACCACAGTCCTCTCACACGTCCTATCTATTAGTTAGGTGCAAGAGAATGACTGGGTATGACGTAGAGGGGAGGAGCTATATAGCAGCTCTGCTTGGGTGATCCTCTTGCACTTCCTGTTAGGGAGGAGATATAATCCCATAAGTAATGGATGACCCGTGGACTGACTACACTTAACAGGAGAAAATGCAATTTTCAGCCAGCGACTGGTGTGGTTTTTTTTTTTAGTTGTGTGACTAAGTAACTTGGAATAAAATTACAGGTAGCCCTTGCCTTACAAAAGTCTGCCCACCCCTGCTGTAGAAGCTCTGCACAAAGTTCAAGAAGAGATACAATACGCTTCGCAATATGCTTATTAACCATATAAATAAAACTGCCAATAATATACCAATGGCAATAAAAAATAAAATGCATTTAGTTCAGGGCTCAGCAAACTCAGGCACCAGAGAGCCACTGGCTCTTTACCATTAGGGTCTGACACCCTGGTTTAAAGTCCCCAAGACATTAATGGCACCTAAACTTACAATTTAGCTTGGTAAAACTGTATTGTTTTTAGGCCACTCAGCTGTGAAATACAAATCCATTGCTTATTTGGTTATTATATAAATGTGTGTATGTATGTATACACACACATAAATATTTATCCTCATGCATATTTTCCACTGATAACACCTAAATAGTCACTTTGCACCTAGATTTATAATGTAATAAAACAAAGCTAGAAATGTAATAATTTTGTTTTTATACAATTTGAATATTACATTTTTTGCACACTATAATCTCCTACTCAAAATAGGTATTTCAAAAACAATGTAAATGTATTACACCAAATTGGGTGTTATATTCAAACCACCTGATTCCCTTTTGTATACTAAGTCAGCATTAACCCCATAACGCCGCTAGGACTTCCATGCCGTCCTAACCGCGCTGGGCTTTAGAGCCTTTACTAAAGCAGCTACAGCTTCCTAACTGGGATCGTGGACTGGGGGGCATGCCTAGCGTCATAGGCACTCCCGCCAGACCCGATCCCATCATTGAAATCACGCGATCACATGTACAATCGCTTGATTTAAATTTTTTACTTATTTGTTTACATCTGAACTTTGTTCTGATGTAACAAATAAGTACTTGTACTTGCAGGAAGGGGTTGAATATTCAATTAATGTTCGTTTCTGTTGATGCTAGAATTTATGTCCTTATAAGGAGATATAGCATTTTATTTTTACAACCACATTTAAGACTTAAACATGTCAACCCTTGTCCCGAAATACAAATGTGAATATGGGATTGGGGGGGGGCGAGTTGCCTCATTTAAAAGAATTTCATTACTTTCTATATTAGCAATTTTACAGTGGATAATGGAACTAACATGAAGCTCCCATCTAAAATAGCAAGGACCTGATTATCTACAATTCACCAGCATAGAGTGGAGTATCACACCGACACTCGTGTGGGAAGACCTCGATAGTTTTTCTAAAAAGGGGGGCTGAACCAGTCCTAGGGAGTGTCAAGCTGCCTCTCCCTAGAAACTACCGTAATGATGCTTTCTAGAATGCAAAATCTTGCAGAGGTCAGCAAATGTGACAGGGACCACAGGGATAGCAACTATTGAAGCAAACAGAAATCAAAGTGCCCCTTGTACTAATGGAGAGACAAGGTTTCCAGCTTAGAAACCTGTCCACCTGTGTTTGAGAGGAACAGACAATGTGTCCACTACCCATATTTCAATTGCACAATTATTTGTGCAGCACTGCCCCCTGCTCTTGTGTAAGCAGAGCCTGTCAATCACCCCATCCAAGCGAGTTAAGGGTGATTTATCTCTGCAACCTCAGGAGGTGGTGGCGAGGTTACAAAGCAGCAATTGTATGCCTGGTGCTTTGCAGCTTGCAGTAAGCAGGCTTGCATGGCACCCCAAGGGCTCCAAAGCAGAACTTGCTGCTTAGTACATGAGGCCTAAATTGTGGTGTTTTCTGGGTACTATATTCAGTGGTGAGATTCAGCAGGTTCTCACCAGTTCTTAAGAACCTATTTCTAAAATTTAGAAATCATAAAGAGCATGTTCCTAAAATGTAGAAAGTGTAAAGTTTTTGTATTATAGAGAAATTAGAGAACCTGTTGCTAAAATTTCGGAATCCCACCAAAAGCTGTTGCTAAAATTTCGGAATCTCAGCACTGTGTATACTGCATTTGCTTCTAGCTTTACATATTATTTTTTCTATCAGAACAATAATAAGAAGTATTTTGAGACAAATGCACCAGCTTTGTTTTGTGAGATATACCAGTGAGACATTCTTAGAAAATACAAGACCTGCATAAGATATACAGATATTCTCAATGAACGCCCCTGTTCTGCCCACTCTCTAAATTTACAACTTATTTTACAAAAGGAAATAAAGTACGCTTTGAATTTTGTACTTTTCACTGCAATTTAAACTTTGTATTTTTAGTTATATTGTACTTTTTTTTTTTTTTACTGTGTATATTAAATATTTTTTCCATGTAATTTTAAAAAAAAAATTAGAACTTAATTTGGCATTTTGATACCCATTAGTATGAATTTTAATGCCTACTATTATTTAATATGTACGATGAATTGTACATTGCACTGTCAATATTCTTTTTAAAAGTGCCTTTTTATTGCTCACAATACTGTAATCTATGTGTCTCTACTTTTTATACAAAAGATAGGCTACACCCTTTAGTGAGATATGCAGCTATTAAAGTAAAGTTTGCCTTTAGAGAGTCCTGTGATGGATTTTGCAGCACTGAAGGATCATTATAGAGAATTTTGCCTGAGTGGAAAGCTTTAGAGAATCAAACCCATACATTCTGATAATCAAAAACTCACCAAAAAACAGAGAACTCACATAAAAACCATAAAATTATGCTTACCTGATAATTTTCTTTTCTTCTGACAGGAAGAGTCCACAGCTGCATTCATTACTTTTGGGAATTCAGAACCTGGCCACCTGGAGGCGGCAAAGACACCCCAGCCAAAGGCTTCAAATACCTCCACCACTTCCCTCATCCCCCAGTCATTCTGCCAAGGGAACAAGGAACAGTAGGAGAAATATCAGGGTGAAAAAAAGGTGTCAGAAGAACAAAAATGTTCTGCCGCCCATAGATAAAGCGCGGGAAGGAGCTGTGGACTCTTCCTTTGAAAAGAAAAAAAAATTATCAGGTTAGCATAATTTATGTTTTTCTTCTTAAACAGGAAGAGTCCACAGCTGCATTCATTACTTTTGGGAAAACAATACCCAAGCTAGAGGACACTGAATGCAAACCAAGGGTGGGTACAAAAAATGCGGCTCCTTCGAAAGGCACCACAGCCTGAAATTACCCGACAACCTACAAAAAACTGACAAGGGAAAAACCGGAGCCCAGGCAACCACTCATAAGTTACACAACCTGCAAAGCCGTGCTAGAGACCACTCAGACCCAGAATCTGCTGAGCATAAGGCCTCTGAGGAGTAAGCCCTGTGGCACTCAACTCCCAATTTACAAATCAGAAAAACCTCTATCAACCCGCAAGAGGGAGAGTAGAGGAACCCAGGAGGTCTAAAGGACCATCCAAAACTGACTTAAAGGGACAGTAAACCTTAAAAATAATATTATATAATTCTGCACATAGTGCAGAATTATATAACATTATATTAGCCAAACTTTATAAAACCTACTGTACCATTTTAATTTTTTTTAAAAAACGCTGTTTTACAGACCCGCTCTCTGTACTCTGCTGAGCGGGTCTGTTATATTCACACAGCGCATCGGGCCAGCTTTATAGTCACAGCCCGGCCCAACCGCGCTATAAGACTAAGTGCAGCTCGCTCCTGCTGTCAGAACAGGAGCGAGCTGCACATAGTCTTATGGCGCGGTAGGGCCGGGCTGTGACTATACAGCTGGCCGATGCGCTGTGTGAATATAACAGACCCGCTCAGCAGAGTACAGAGAGCGGGTCTGTAAAACAGAGTTTTTTTTTTAAAATTAAAAGGGTACATTAGGCTTTATAAAGTTGGGCTAATATAATGTTATATAATTCTGCACTATGTGCAGAATTATATAACATTATTTTTAAGGTTTACTGACACTTTAAGTCAAAACTGGTCAAACTCTATCTACCCCCGAAAGGGAGAATAGAGGCCCCATGAGATATTCAAAAGATCCATTAACTTAGAGCAACCCGAGGTCGCTGTAGGACCACTGTCCAGGGAACAAACCCCCTAGGAGGGCAAGGACCAGAAGATAAGTCCATAGTCAGGAGAAAACGTCACTAAGATAACCAGAAGGCCACCCTCAATCCGACACAGCACCATACAAAACGATGGTGTTCCATAAAACCCGCAAGTTCCCCCTGGTAAACTAGGCAAGACAAGACCCGTCAGGTTAAGCATAGACAAGCAGAGACAGGAAAAGCATCCCAGCAGCTTGAAAAGAGTTCTCCAAGAGGGTACCGAGCCACCTATGGCAAACTCGCGATCACCCTTTCACAAGCAACAAAGCCGTCTTAAACCATCATGGTACTCATCCCACTGAAAAATCTCGACAACAGCTCCCAACCAGAAAAACCTGGAATCCAAGGAGCGATCCATCCCGGCAACAGCCGCCGCCAGTAGAGAGATAGGCACTAAGAGTCCCTCCAATAATAGGGGAGGACAGATTCATAAAAGTAAACAGTCCATGCTGCAAAGCAGACTGATCCCTGACCTTCCTTCCAGTATAACTGTCCCAGACCCAAGGCTAGTGAAAGACCTTTTGCAGACAAGAGTCTCAGACCTTCGGAAGAAAAAAAAAAGGATGGATCTACGAGGCATCAAAGCCCCAGAGTAGAACTCTGACCACTACTAAAAAATTAGCATGCTACCCTGAACCATGACAGGAACCTCATGCTCAGGTCCAAGGACCCTTACACCGCAGCCTTCCATAAGAAGAAAGCACTCTGACCCACAGCATTCCGATACCAGAAATCAATTCCGTGATACTGAGAACGCAAGAGAGGGAAAAAATCCTACAAGGCAAGAAAAATAAGGACCCACGAGCCCATTACAGATACTGAGGTACGTCCAACTAAGGAGAACACGTAAACACCCCTTCCCAACCCTAGGTGAGAAGGAGAAGATTAAACAAAGGAACATACCCTACTAGAGGCAACCTTCTGCCAATATTGTCAGCCCAGTTGGATAACAACTGGATCCTACTAGGAAGCTTTAGATGTCCCAGCAGACAAGTAGGGACCCGTCAGAAAACAAAACTGAAGCCTTCAGGAAAATATTAATATCACATACGAGTCAGAAAACCCTAAGGTTAAGCAGAACCGTCCATACCCTATCCAGGGCAGACATGGTCCTAAGCCGGAGTCCTCGACAAAAACGGAACCGATCCAATGATCTGAAGCCCCTGAAGAACCCATAAGCTGCGTCCTATGGTTAGGAGCGCACCAGGGACAGAGCCTTCCGCCATCTAAAGTCCTTAGATGTAAAGTACCTAGCAACATCCACAAACCCAAGAGTCTGAAAAAACTCCTGACCGGTTTAGGAAAGGGCCACCAGTACCCTTCTTATCACATGGTAATCCATGTAGACAGGCCAGACAACCTGACCCCATGCTGAAAGGCTAAATGGTCAGTTTCCTGACCTCAGACAGGCGAAAAGACTGTAACTGATCCCAGACCTCCTACCCTCAAGCCCGAAGGCTAGATCTGCAATAAGATTGACAGGTAGCACATGAGAGTCAAAAGACCATGGTATGACAAGGAGCAGTTCTTATCTGGAGAAGACAACATTTTCCAGAGATCCCTGCAGGATCGGGCTCTCGACATCCTTGAAATGGAACAACAACAACGGGAGCCTCGCAGCTCCTGGCCGAACGACAGGGAGACCCTTGCACTAGAGCAAACAAAACACTGAGACAAAGAAACACATGTCCACTCTTCCATAACAAAATGACCCAACCCAAGACGACAGGGAAGAAAACATTGCCACCGCAAAGGAATGCGACCAGGCTACAAAAGTCCGGAATTCAACCTAAAGGAATGGAAACCCGCAATTCTGAGTCCACAGGGACCCTAGAAACCACGATGACGTCTGAAAAAGTCAGTAACGCATTTCAAGCAATATCGTAGGGAAAAAAAACAACTTATAGCGGAGCACACAACCCTCCTTTTAGAAGCGTTGGACCTACACCCCAGGCCCTAACTTTGTAGGATCCAAGTCCGGAACCCATAACACTAGGCCTTAAGAAATACCTCTTTTTTTTTTTTTTAAAGCCGACAGGCTAATCAGCACCACAAGGGTGACATAAACCCAAAAAACAGTAGATAGCGCCCGACCAGTACCTGTCTGAGCACCCCAGAATCTGTCTAAGGTCCAAGAAAAATCGACCCGAAGGCTCGATAATATGAACTAGAAACATAACCTCGGACTTAACCAAAGTGCGCAACTTCCGAGGAAGTGCCCATGCGACCACAAAATCGCAAGTATCGGTTCCAGAGAAAGAACGTTCTCAACTAAAGTTATATCAGCCATGAGCTTTATATAAATTAAATCAAATACATCCTATCCAGATCTAAATTAAAAGTAAGGTGAACGCCCAAGGGAAAAAAGTTACGCCCAACCGATCAGAAGGCCCCCTTCACTCAAGCTCAGAACTGGAACCGGTACATACAATAAAGCAAAAAATGGAGACGACAAGGAGATTAGCTTCAGCCCCAACCGTCTATCCAAGTTGCCATTCGGCATCTAAGGCCTCAAATCCCTCGGCCCACTAGGACTGGGATCCTCTAGCAACCCCAAAACATGTCTTAGTAGGACACGAAGATGTGCCAATCTATAGTGGAAAGCAAAATTATCCCTCGTCGGATCGACAAACGACTCCGGCCCCAAGGTCTCCCAGGAGGCTTTACTGAATCGGGCAATCCCTAGCCCAGCGCAGATATGGCCATGCGGAACCGTGCCGCAACCTCTGGAGGAAACAGACCACCTTCCGGAGGAGTAAAGACCAAAGGGACACCTGCATGCGTAGCAAAGAGAGTTTCTGGGACACGCGCCTTGCAGAACCTAGCATCCTCGGGGCAGACGGCTCAACGCACACTGAGGACCCTGAATCGGGAGAAGAGTACTCTGGAATGGCAATCGTAACATAACTGATGGGCATGGATAACCCGGGCCATCAGAGACATCTGTGTCTAAAAAAAGTCAGAATCCTACATCATGGGATTACAAAAACGACAAACGGTAAATGACACCTTCTTTACACCCCCAATGGCTGGGGCACTCACCACCTCCTGTGAACCAGACAACCCACGAGCAGAATCTCTCTGTCGCCACAAAGTCAGCATACGGAAGTGGGAAAAGCAGCGTAACCGCACCCGGTCAAAAGGTGCACCGTATAAGTCATAAAATAGCGCGTAAATCCAAAGATTGCGTCAAATGACGCTAAGGCCGTTAATGTTCCGAAAAGCCATGAGCCTAAGGTATTACTACACATCAGCAGATAGAACCACATAGCAAACATGATTAAAGTCCCCCCTGTTCAATAACCCCCCTTAGGGAACATTAACCCATGATTCCTCATTATAAGATAAAAGGGGTCCCACTGGGACTCTACCTTTACATTAACATCACATTCACATAATGAAGTAAAATGAAACGATCTTACGGGAATCTACGCAGTGGAACAGGAACATGGCCCTTCAAGTGTGACAGATAGTAGCCTCGCTTCTGACAAGGCAGGCAGCGAAACTCGTCAACTCTGATTGCCAAGGAGCTGTTAATATCGGGATGGTTTCACAGAAAAACTCTCCCTGCATCTCCGGACTCTAAATTTCATCCATGCTCTCACTGAGAGGCTGACAGGACTGCGTAAAACTCCAGTCCCATTTCGAAGAGTACTACCCTTCATAAGAGACTAAACTCGAACTTCTGACATTTCTCTGCAAACCTCCTGTGACGATAGGCAAAAATTGACTGGTGTATGTTGGAAGTGGGGGAGGTATTTGAAGCCTTTGGCTGGGGTGTCTTTGCCTCCTCCTGGTGGCCAGGTTCTGAATTTCCAAAAGTAAATAATGCAGCTGTGGACTCTTCCTGTTTAAGAAGAAAAATTATCCAATCTTTGCTGGATAGAACATGAAAAAAAAAGCTTGTCCATCCGAGTTGCGAGATGTTTTCCATAGACAGTAAAAGGACTCACTGGAAAGGTGAAACTTTGAGCTAAATTACAAGAGTAATTAGTTGTTTGAGTATTTTGATAAAAGCTTGCCACCTTTTAAGTTGCAATAAAAACAGTGAGAACTGTAGAGTGAAAGTGTTTACAGAATAACACTGGGATTTAAGAGACAATTTCATATATGCCCATGGAACGCCCAAGTTCTGCCCATTTTACGAAGGAACAGAAATTACGCTTTGTATTTTATACTTATAACTACACATTTCTATGTTTTTTGCACACCCAGTGTACTTAAATAACTATTTACGCTGCACATAGTTAATACAATTTATTCCTATGTAGTGTACATACAAATTTTACCTTCTTGATAAAATATGATAAATAACTATGTTACATTTTTTGAGGCACCTTAATACAATACAATTTCTCCTAAATATTTCTGTGTGAATGGTTCAATTATTAGTTTTTTAAGATTTTTAAATTACGATTTTCATTGTGCACTTTTGTATATGCATCTCCTCCCCATATGAGCATTGTTATAGAATCTTACCAGCCCAGAGAACTCCGTAAAATACATATCTATGAAGCTAAAATCTTCTTTTCCAAAATTATGTTAAGAACCTTGTATCACTGACAGATCTCTCTAGAAAATCTCACCTGAGCAAACAGTGCTTTTTAAAAATCAGGACTTCAGGTTTATTGACAGATCCTCAATCTGCATTATCTACCAAAAAAACTAATGGATTGCCTGATCCACATTCATCTTACCCTGGTAATTGCCAGCGCCACCGTTTCCATACCATATGTCTATACACAGCTCAGATGGAGAAGCTGAGGTTGGCTGCGACTGCTATGCTAAGGGAAGTTAATTTTGTAACTAATAATAACCTTTCCTTTTTTGCCACACATATGCCTCTTGTTATTGGCTAACTCAATGTTTTCTAGCTCCCAATAGTGCAATGATGCTAATTCAACAAAAAATACCAAAATAATTAAGGACATTTGATAATGGAAGTAAATTAGAAAGATGGTTAAAATTGCATTCTCTATCTGAATCATGAAAGAAAAAAAAATGGATTTCATGTCGCTTTAAATTATTTTAAAATATTAATTTTTTTATTCTGGTTTATGCAATTCATTTAGTTAATATATATTTATTTATGTCCCTTTAAGAAGCAGGAAAGAGGGGTTAAATAACTGTTCTAAAGTGCTGCAAAATTGAGATGGCTGGTAATAATCGGGGTACTAATCAGAGAAAAGGCAATAAGCTCAGTTGGACAAGCTTCGTTTTAGGTGGTGGTGTGTTATTTAATAAAACTAAGCAAGTTTAACAATGCATAGAGAAAAGTACCAAGAAGAACACTTTCTGACCGATTGCATGATGTAAAAGAAAATTAGCCACCCTCTGCACTGGCCTTTGTGGCCCGTGTGGAAAGGAAATCTAAAATTGAGTGCCATAGTTTTTGTGACCCCCAAGAAAAGACAAATAAAAATGTGAGCTTTGGGGTGACCACAACTCAAAAAAGCCCTCTTAAGAGGAAAACAGAAAATAAGAAGAGTACCCTGCAACATTACCTAAATCTTTTATGCCACTTAACATTTTTAGGAAGTATATTATGATTTGTGTTTAATAATCATAAATTTATATGCAGCCTTTAAAAGGGACACTAAACCCAATTTTTATTTCTTTCACGATTCAGATAGAGCATGCAATTTTAAGCAACTTTCTAATTTACTCCTATTATCATTTTTTCTTCGTTCTCTTGGTATTTTTATTTGGAAAAAGAAGGCATCTAAGCTAAGGAGCCAACCATTTTTTTTTTATTTAGAACCCTGGACAGCACTTGTTTAATGGTGGATGTATTTAGTTACCAATCAGCAAGAACAACCCAGGTTGTCAACCAAAAAGGGCCGGCTTCTAAACTTAAATTCTTGCTTTTCAAACAAAGCTAGCAAGAGAATGAAGAAAAAATGATAATGGGAGTAAATTAGAAAGTTGCTTAAAATTGCATGCTCTATCTGAATCATGAAAGAAAAAAATCTTCTAAAATACTAACCTATGGCCCCCATGTGTTAGGAAGTTGGACATCCCTGGTCTAGAGTGTTAAATATAAAAAAAAGATAATGTTGCATTTTAATAGTTGTAAAGAATATTAACCCCTTAATGACCACAGCACTTTTCCATTTTTTGTCCGTTTGGGACCAAGGCTATTTTTACATTTCTGCGGTGTTTGTGTTTAGCTGTAATTTTCCTCTTACTCATTTACTGTACCCACACATTATATACCGTTTTTCTCGCCATTAAATGGACTTTCTAAGAATACCATTATTTTCATCATATCTTATAATTTACTATAAAAATTTTTTTATAAAATATGAGGAAAAAATGGAAAAAAACACACTTTTTCTAACTTTGACCCCCAAAATCTGTTACACATCTACAACCACCAAAAAACACCCATGCTAAATAGTTTCTAAATTTTGTCCTGAGTTTAGAAATACCCAATGTTTACATCTTCTTTGCTTTTTTTATAAGTTATAGGGCCATAAATACAAATAGCACTTTGCTATTTCCAAACCATTATTTTTCAAAATTAGCGCTAGTTACATTATAACACTAATATCTTTCAGGAATCTCTGAATATCCATTGACATGTATATATTTTTTTTTAGTAGACATCCCAAAGTATTGATCTAGGCCCATTTTGGTATATTTCATGCCACTATTTCACCACCAAATGCGATTAAATACAAAAAAATGTTCACCTTTTCACTAATTTTTTCACAATCTTTTGGTTTCTCACTGAAATTATTTATAAAAAGCTTGTGCAATTATGGCTTAAATTATTGTAAATTATTCTCTGGGATCCCCTTTGTTCAGAAATAGCAGACATATATGGCTTTGGCATTGCTTTTTGGTAATTAGAAGGCTGCTAAATGCCACTGCGCACTACACGTGTATTATGCCCAGCAGTGAAGGGGTTAATTAGAGAGCATGTAGGGAGCTTTTAGGGGTAATTTTAGCTTTAGTGTAGTGTAGTAGACAACCCAAAGTATTGATCTAGGCCAATTTTGGTATATTTCATGCCACCATTTCACCGCCAAATGCGATCAAATTAAAAAAAAGTTAAATTTTTCACAATTTTAGGTTTCTCACTGAAATCATTTACAAACAGCTTGTGCAATTATGGCACAAATGGTTGTAAATGCTTCTATGGGATCCCCTTTATTCAGAAATAGCAGACATATATGGCTTTGGCGTTGCTTTGTGGTAATAAGAAGGCCGCCAAATGCCGCTGCGCATCACACGTGTATTATGGCTAGCAGTGATGGGGTTAATTATGTAGCTTGTAGGGAGCTTGCAGGGTTAATTTTAGCTTCAGTGTAGAGCTCAGCCTCCCACCTAAAACATCAGACCCCCTGATCCCTCCCAAACAGCTCTCTTCCCTCCCCCACCCCATAATTATCCCTGCCATCTTAAGTACTGGCAGAAACTCTGCCAGTACTAAAATAAAAGCTATATTTGGGCTTTTTTTTTTTTTTTTTTTTGAATATTTACATATGCTGCTGTGTAGGATTCCCCCTTAGCCCCTAACCTCACTGATCCCCCACCAAGCAGCTTTCTAACCCTCCCCCTCTGCCTTAATGGGCGCCATCTTGGGTACTGGCAGCTGTCTGCCAGTACCCAGTTTAGTAAAAAAAAGTATGATTTTTGGGGGTTTTTTTGCCCTTTTCTGTAGTGTAGCTTTAAGCATGCAATGACCTTATCAATAAACACCAGAATATTGAATTATATAACTACATTTATAGTAGACTACAACGCTGTGTACGGAATAAGACTGCCAAATCTGCAACATATATAAAATAAAAAAAAACACAAATGGATTCCAGCCTCTGTTTAAAAAGACCTTTATTCCTTAATTACAGGGTCGGAACAAACAGCTACATTTATTTTGTGTGTATGTATGTATGTATGTATGTATGTATGTATGTATGTATGTATGTATATATATATATATATATATATATATATAATCTCAATCACATACATATACACATGTCATTTTGTAAAATAATTGTTAAGGTTATAATTGCATGATGGGTTGGTGTATTGGTTGTGTTTATGTTCAGCATGATGGTGGTTTGTGGTTTAATTCCCAAGGCAGATGATTTTTGTATTAATTTAATAAGTGTTATTCATTATTTGCTATGTGACATCATTATGAAAAGGAAAATATAGCAAACTCATGATTATAGGGGTAAATGATTAAATGTCGAGCGGATATGATTCGCTATAGCCAATCATGTCCTCTTGACAGCGCTAAATGCTGACAGTATACACTGTCAGCATTTATCATTGAGAAGATGTAGAAAAAACACAATTTATGCTTACCTGATAAATTTATTTCTCTTGTGGTGTATCCAGTCCACGGATCATCCATTACTTGTGGGATATTCTCCTTCCCAACAGGAAGTTGCAAGAGGATCACCCACAGCAGAGCTGCTATATAGCTCCTCCCCTAACTGCCATATCTAGTCATTCGACCGAAACAAGCAGAGAAAGGAGAAACCATAGGGTGCAGTGGTGACTGTAGTTTAAATTAAAATTTAGACCTGCCTTAAAAGGACAGGGTGGGCCGTGGACTGGATACACCACAAGAGAAATAAATTTATCAGGTAAGCATAAATTGTGTTTTCTCTTGTAAGGTGTATCCAGTCTATGGATCATCCATTACTTGTAGGATACCAATACCAAAGCTAAAGTACACGGATGAAAGGAGGGACAAGGCAGGAACTTAAACGGAAGGAACCACTGCCTGAAGAACCTTTCTCCCAAAAATAGCCTCAGAAGAAGCAAAAGTATCAAATTTGTAGAATTTTGAAAAGGTATGAAGCGAAGACCAAGTCGCCGCCTTGCAAATCTGTTCAACAGAAGCCTCATTTTTAAAGGCCAAGGTGGAAGCCACAGCCCTAGTAGAATGAGATGTAATCCTTTCAGGGGGCTGCTGTCCAGCAGTCTCATAGGCTAAGCGTATTACGCTTCTTAGCCAAAAAGAAAGAGAGGTTGCCGAAGCCTTTTGACCTCTCCTCTGTCCAGAGTAAACAACAAACAAAGTAGATGTTTGACGAAAATCTTTAGTAGCTTGTAAGTAAAACTTTAAAGCACGGACCACGTCCAGATTATGTAAAAGACGTTCCTTCTTTGAAGAAGGATTAGGACACAATGATGGAACAACAATCTCTTGATTGATATTTTTATTAGATACCACCTTAGGTAAAAACCCAGGTTTTGTACGCAGAACTTCTTTATCTGTATGGAAAATCAGATAAGGAGAATCACATTGTAAAGCAGATAACTCGGATACTCTGCGAGCCAAGGAAAACAGAATTTATGTTTACCTGATAAATTACTTTCTCCAACGGTGTGTCCGGTCCACGGCGTCATCCTTACTTGTGGGATATTCTCCTCCCCAACAGGAAATGGCAAAGAGCGCAGCAAAGCTGGTCACATGATCCCTCCTAGGCTCCGCCTTCCCCAGTCATTCGACCGACGTAAAGGAGGAATATTTGCATAGGAGAAATCATATGATACTGTGGTGACTGTAGTTAAAGAAAATAAATTATCAGACCTGATTAAAAAACCAGGGCGGGCCGTGGACCGGACACACCGTTGGAGAAAGTAATTTATCAGGTAAACATAAATTCTGTTTTCTCCAACATAGGTGTGTCCGGTCCACGGCGTCATCCTTACTTGTGGGAACCAATACCAAAGCTTTAGGACACGGCTGAAGGGAGGGAGCAAATCAGGTCACCTAGATGGAAGGCACCACGGCTTGCAAAACCTTTCTCCCAAAAATAGCCTCAGAAGAAGCAAAAGTATCAAATTTGTAAAATTTAGTAAAAGTGTGCAGTGAAGACCAAGTCGCTGCCTTACATATCTGATCAACAGAAGCCTCGTTCTTGAAGGCCCATGTGGAAGCCACAGCCCTAGTGGAATGAGCTGTGATTCTTTCAGGAGGCTGCCGTCCGGCAGTCTCGTAAGCCAATCTGATGATGCTTTTAAGCCAAAAAGAGAGAGAGGTAGAAGTTGCTTTTTGACCTCTCCTTTTACCAGAATAAACAACAAACAAGGAAGATGTTTGTCTAAAATCCTTTGTAGCATCTAAATAGAATTTTAGAGCACGAACTACATCCAAATTGTGCAACAAACGTTCTTTCTTTGAAACTGGATTCGGACACAAAGAAGGCACGACTATCTCCTGGTTAATGTTTTTGTTAGAAACAACTTTCGGAAGAAAACCAGGTTTAGTACGCAAAACCACCTTATCTGCATGGAACACCAGATAAGGAGGAGAACACTGCAGAGCAGATAACTCTGAAACTCTTCTAGCAGAAGAAATTGCAACCAAAAACAAAACTTTCCAAGATAATAACTTAATATCAACGGAATGTAAGGGTTCAAACGGAACCCCCTGAAGAACTGAAAGAACTAAATTGAGACTCCAAGGAGGAGTCAAAGGTTTGTAAACAGGCTTGATTCTAACCAGAGCCTGAACAAAGGCTTGAACATCTGGCACAGCTGCCAGCTTTTTGTGAAGTAACACAGACAAGGCAGAAATCTGTCCCTTCAAAGAACTTGCAGATAATCCTTTCTCCAAACCTTCTTGAAGAAAGGATAGAATCTTAGGAATTTTTATCTTGTCCCAAGGGAATCCTTTAGATTCGCACCAACAGATATATTTTTTCCATATTTTGTGGTAGATTTTTCTAGTTACAGGCTTTCTGGCCTGAACAAGAGTATCAATGACAGAATCTGAGAACCCTCGCTTTGATAAGATCAAGCGTTCAATCTCCAAGCAGTCAGTTGGAGTGAGACCAGATTCGGGTGTTCAAACGGACCTTGAACAAGAAGGTCTCGTCTCAAAGGTAGCTTCCATGGTGGAGCCGATGACATATTCACCAGGTCTACATACCAAGTCCTGCGTGGCCACGCAGGAGCTATCAAGATCACCGATGCCCTCTCCTGATTGATCCTGGCTACCAGCCTGGGGATGAGAGGAAACGGCGGGAATACATAAGCTAGTTTGAAGGTCCAAGGTGCTACTAGTGCATCTACTAGAGTCGCCTTGGGATCCCTGGATCTGGACCCGTAGCAAGGAACCTTGAAGTTCTGACGAGAGGCCATCAGATCCATGTCTGGAATGCCCCACAATTGAGTAATTTGGGCAAAGATTTCCGGATGGAGTTCCCACTCCCCCGGATGAAATGTCTGACGACTCAGAAAATCCGCTTCCCAATTTTCCACTCCTGGGATGTGGATTGCAGACAAGTGGCAAGAGTGAGTCTCCGCCCATTGAATGATTTTGGTCACTTCTTCCATCGCCAGGGAACTCCTTGTTCCCCCCTGATGGTTGATGTACGCAACAGTCGTCATGTTGTCTGATTGAAACCGTATGAATATGGCCTTTGCTAGCTGAGGCCAAGCCTTGAGAGCATTGAATATCGCTCTCAGTTCCAGAATATTTATCGGGAGAAGAGATTCTTCCCGAGACCAAAGACCCTGAGCTTTCAGGGGTCCCCAGACCGCGCCCCAGCCCACCAGACTGGCGTCGGTCGTGACAATGACCCACTCTGGTCTGCGGAAGCTCATCCCCTGTGACAGGTTGTCCAGGGACAGCCACCAACGGAGTGAATCTCTGGTCCTCTGATCTACTTGTATCGTCGGAGACAAGTCTGTATAATCCCCATTCCACTGACTGAGCATGCACAGTTGTAATGGTCTTAGATGAATTCGCGCAAAAGGAAATATGTCCATTGCCGCTACCATCAAACCTATTACTTCCATGCACTGCGCTATGGAAGGAAGAGGAACAGAATGAAGTATTTGACAAGAGTTTAGAAGTTTTGATTTTCTGGCCTCTGTCAGAAAAATCCTCATTTCTAAGGAGTCTATTATTGTTCCCAAGAAGGGAACCCTTGTTGACGGAGATAGAGAACTTTTTTCTACGTTCACTTTCCACCCGTGAGATCTGAGAAAGGCCAGGACAATGTCCGTGTGAGCCTTTGCTTGTGGAAGGGACGACGCTTGAATCAGTATGTCGTCCAAGTAAGGTACTACTGCAATGCCCCTTGGTCTTAGCACCGCTAGAAGGGACCCTAGTACCTTTGTGAAAATTCTTGGAGCAGTGGCTAATCCGAACGGAAGTGCCACAAACTGGTAATGCTTGTCCAGAAATGCGAACCTTAGGAACCGATGATGTTCCTTGTGGATAGGAATATGTAGATACGCATCCTTTAAATCCACCGTGGTCATGAATTGACCTTCCTGGATGGAAGGAAGAATTGTTCAAATGGTTTCCATTTTGAACGATGGAACCTTGAGAAACTTGTTTAGGATCTTGAGATCTAAGATTGGTCTGAATGTTCCCTCTTTTTTGGGGACTACGAACAGATTGGAGTAGAACCCCATCCCTTGTTCTCCTAATGGAACAGGATGAATCACTCCCATTTTTAACAGGTCTTCTACACAATGTAAGAATGCCTGTTTTTTTATGTGGTCTGAAGACAATTGAGACCTGTGGAACCTCCCCCTTGGGGGAAGCCCCTTGAATTCCAGAAGATAACCTTGGGAGACTATTTCTAGCGCCCAAGGATCCAGAACATCTCTTGCCCAAGCCTGAGCGAAGAGAGAGAGTCTGCCCCCCACCAGATCCGGTCCCGGATCGGGGGCCAACATCTCATGCTGTCTTGGTAGCAGTGGCAGGTTTCTTGGCCTGCTTACCTTTGTTCCAGCCTTGCATTGGCCTCCAGGCTGGCTTGGCTTGAGAAGTATTACCCTCTTGCTTAGAGGACGTAGCACTTGGGGCTGGTCCGTTTCTGCGAAAGGGACGAAAATTAGGTTTATTTTTGGCCTTGAAAGACCTATCCTGAGGAAGGGCGTGGCCCTTGCCCCCAGTGATATCAGAAATAATCTCTTTCAAGTCAGGGCCAAACAGCGTTTTCCCCTTGAAAGGAATGTTAAGCAATTTGTTCTTGGAAGACGCATCCGCTGACCAAGATTTTAGCCAAAGCGCTCTGCGCGCCACAATAGCAAACCCAGAATTTTTCGCCGCTAATCTAGCCAATTGCAAAGTGGCGTCTAGGGTGAAAGAGTTAGCCAATTTGAGAGCATGAATTCTGTCCAAAATCTCCTCATAAGAAGAATCTTTATTGAGCGCCTTTTCTAGTTCATCTAACCAGAAACACGCTGCTGTAGTGACAGGAACAATGCATGAAATTGGTTGTAGAAGGTAACCTTGCTGAACAAACATCTTTTTAAGCAAACCCTCTAATTTTTTATCCATAGGATCTTTGAAAGCACAACTATCTTCTATGGGTATAGTGGTGCGTTTGTTTAGAGTAGAAACCGCCCCCTCGACCTTGGGGACTGTCTGCCATAAGTCCTTTCTGGGGTCGACCATAGGAAACAATTTCTTAAATATAGGGGGAGGGACGAAAGGTATGCCGGGCCTTTCCCATTCTTTATTTACAATGTCCGCCACCCGCTTGGGTATAGGAAAAGCTTCGGGGGGCCCCGGGACCTCTAGGAACTTGTCCATTTTACATAATTTCTCTGGAATGACCAAATTCTCACAATCATCCAGAGTAGATAACATCTCCTTAAGCAGAGCGCGGAGATGTTCTAATTTAAATTTAAAAGTAATAACATCAGGTTCAGCTTGTTGAGAAATTTTCCCTGAATCTGAAATTTCTCCCTCAGACAAAACCTCCCTGGCCCCCTCAGACTGGTGTAGGGGCACTTCAGAACCAATATCATCAGCGTCCTCATGCTCTTCAGTATTTTCTAAAACAGAGCAGTCGCGCTTTCGCTGATAAGTGGGCATTTTGGCTAAAATGTTTTTGATAGAATTATCCATTACAGCCGTTAATTGTTGCATAGTAAGGAGTATTGGCGCACTAGATGTACTAGGGGCCTCCTGTGTGGGCAAGACTGGTGTAGACTAAGGAGGGGATGATGCAGTACCATGCTTACTCCCCTCACTTGAGGAATCATATTGGGCATCATTTTCTCTAAATTTTGTGTCACATAAATCACATCTATTTAAATGAGAAGGAACCTTGGCTTCCCCACATACAGAACACAGTCTATCTGGTAGTTCAGACATGTTAAACAGGCATAAACTTGATAACAAAGTACAAAAAACGTTTTAAAATAAAACCGTTACTGTCACTTTAAATTTTAAACTGAACACACTATTACTGCAAATGTGAAAAAGTATGAAGGAATTGTTCAAAATTCACCAAAATTTCACCACAGTGTCTTAAAGCCTTAAAAGTATTGCACCCCAAATTTGAAAGCTTTAACTCTTAAAATAACGGAACCGGAGCCGTTTTTATAATTAACCCCTTTACAGTCCCTGGTATCTGCTTTGCTGAGACCCAACCAAGCCCCAAGGGGAATACGATACCAAATGACGCCTTCAGAAAGTCTTTTCTATGTATCAGAGCTCCTCACACATGCATCTGCATGTCATGCTTCCCAAAAAAACAAGTGCGCAATAGAGGCGCGAAAATGAGGCTCTGCCTATGATTAGGGAAAGCCCCTAGAGAATAAGGTGTCCAATACAGTGCCTGCCGGTTATTTTACATAATTCCCAAGAATAAAATAATTCCTCAAAGCTATGAAGTATAAAATATGCTTATATATCAATCGTTTTAGCCCAGAAAATGTCTACAGTCTTAAAAGCCCTTGTGAAGCCCTTTTTTTCTTATGTAATAAAAATGGCTTACCGGATCCCATAGGGAAAATGACAGCTTCCAGCATTACATCGTCTTGTTAGAAATGTGTCATACCTCAAGCAGCAAAAGTCTGCTCACTGTTTCCCCCAACTGAAGTTAATTCCTCTCAACAGTCCTGTGTGGAAACAGCCATCGATTTTAGTAACGGTTGCTAAAATCATTTTCCTCTTACAAACAGAAATCTTCATCTCTTTTCTGTTTCAGAGTAAATAGTACATACCAGCACTATTTTAAAATAACAAACTCTTGATTGAATAATAAAAACTACAGTTAAACACCAAAAAACTCTAAGCCATCTCCGTAGAGATGTTGCCTGTACAACGGCAAAGAGAATGACTGGGGAAGGCGGAGCCTAGGAGGGATCATGTGACCAGCTTTGCTGGGCTCTTTGCCATTTCCGGTTGGGGAGGAGAATATCCCACAAGTAAGGATGACGCCGTGGACCGGACACACCTATGTTGGAGAAATAGCCATCAAAAACAGAACTTTCCAAGATAAGTTTGATATCTATGGAATTAAGAGGTTCAAACGGAACCCCTTGAAGAACTTTAAGAACCAAGTTTAAGCTCCATGGGGGAGCAACAGGTTTAAATACAGGCTTAATTCTAACCAAAGCCTGACAAAATGCCTGAATGTCTGGAACTTCTGCCAGACGCTTGTGCAAAAGAATAGACAGAGCAGAAATCTGTCCCTTTAAAGAACTAGCTGATAATCCTTTTTCCAAACCCTCTTGGAGAAAAGACAATATCCTAGGAATCCTAACCTTATTCAATGAGTAATTCTTGGATTCACACCAATAAAGATATTTACACCATATCTTATGGTAGATTTTCCTGGTGACAGGCTTTCGTGCCTGTAACAAGGTATCAATGACTGACTCAGAGAAGCCACGCTTTGATAATCAAGCGTTCAATCTCCAGGCAGTCAGTCTCAGAGAAACTAGATTTGGATGATTGAAAGGACCTTGTAGTAGAAGGTCTTGTCTCAGTGGCAGAGTCCATGGTGGAAAGGATGACATGTCCACTAGGTCTGCATACCAGGTCCTGGGTGGCCACGCAGGCGCTATCAAGATCACCGATGCTCTCTCCTGTTTGATTTTGGCAATCAGTCGAGGGAGCAGAGGAAACGGTGGAAACACGTAAGCCAGGTTGAAGAACCAAGGCGCTGCTAGAGCATCTATCAGCGTCGCTTCTGGGTCCCTGGACCTGGATCCGTAACAGGGAAGCTTGGCGTTCTGGCGAGACGCCATGAGATCCAGTTCTGGTTTGCCCCAACGACGAATCAATTGAGCAAACACCTCCGGATGGAGTTCCCACTCCCCCGGATGAAAAGTCTGACGACTTAGAAAATCCGCCTCCCAGTTCTCTACACCAGGGATATGGATCGCTGATAAGTGGCAAGAGTGAATCTCTGCCCAGCGAATTATCTTAGAGACTTCTAACATCGCTAGGGAACTCCTGGTTCCCCCCTGATGGTTGATGTAAGCCACAGTCGTGATGTTGTCCGACTGAAATCTGATGAACCTCATGGTTGCTAACTGAGGCCAAGCTAGAAGAGCATTGAATATTGCTCTTAATTCCAGAATATTTATTGGAAGGAGTTTCTCCTCCTGAGTCCACGATCCCTGAGCCTTCAGGGAGTTCCAGACTGCACCCCAACCTAGAAGGCTGGCATCTGTCGTTACAATTGTCCAATCTGGCCTGCGAAAGGTCATACCCTTGGACAGATGGACCCGAGATAGCCACCAGAGAAGAGAATCTCTGGTCTCTTGATCCAGATTTAGCAGAGGGGACAAATCTGTGTAATCCCCATTCCACTGACTGAGCATGCATAGTTGCAGCGGTCTGAGATGTAGGCGCGCAAATGGCACTATGTCCATCGCCGCTACCATTAAGCCGATTACTTCCATGCATTGAGCCACCGAAGGGCGCGGAATAGAATGAAGAACACGGCAAGATTTTAGAAGCTTTGATAACCTGGATTCTGTCAGGTAAATCTTCATTTCTACAGAATCTATCAGAGTCCCTAGGAAGGAGACTCTTGTGAGTGGGGATAGAGAACTCTTCTCCTCGTTCACCTTCCACCCATGTGACCTGAGAAATGCCAGAACTATGTCCGTATGGGACTTGGCAATCTGAAAGTTTGACGCCTGTATCAGGATGTCGTCCAGATAAGGGGCGCGCGGTCTTAGGACCGTCAGAAGCGACCTCAGAACCTTTGTAAAAATTCTTGGGGCTGTAGCTAACCCAAAGGGAAGAGCCACAAATTGGTAATGCCTGTCTAGAAAGGCAAACCTTAAGAACCGATGATGATCATTGTGAATCGGAATGTGAAGGTAAGCATCCTTTAAATCCACTGTGGTCATGTACTGACCCTCCTGGATCATAGGTAGGATGGTCCGAATAGTTTCCATTTTGAAAGATGGAACTCTGAGGAATTTGTTTAAGATCTTTAGATCCAAGATTGGTCTGAAGGTTCCCTCTTTTTTGGGAACCACAAACAGATTTGAATAAAATCCCTGTCCCTGTTCCTTTCGTGGAACTGGATGGATCACTCCCATAACTAGGAGGTCTTGTACACAGCGTAAGAATGCCTCTTTCTTTATCTGGTTTACAGATAATCTCGAAAGGTGAAATCTCCCTTGTGGGGGGGAAGCTTTGAAGTCCAGAAGATATCCCTGAGATATAATCTCCAACGCCCAGGGATCCTGGACATCTCTTGCCCACGCCTGGGCGAAGAGAGAAAGTCTGCCCCCTACTAGATCCGTTACCGGATAGGGGGCCATTCCTTCATGCTGTCTTAGAGGCAGCAGCAGGCTTTTTGGCCTGCTTGCCCTTGTTCCAGGACTGGTTAGGTTTCCAGGCCGGCTTGGACTGAGCAAAAGTTCCCTCTTGTTTTGTAGGAGAAGAAGTTGATGCTGCACCTGCCTTGAAGTTTCGAAAGGCACGAAAAGTAGACTGTTTGGCCCTTGATTTGGGCCTGTCCTGAGGAAGGGCATGACCCTTACCTCCAGTAATGTCAGCAATAATTTCCTTCAAACCAGGCCTGAATAGGGTCTGCCCCTTGAAGGGAATGTTAAGTAATTTAGACTTTGAAGTCACGTCAGCTGACCAAGATTTGAGCCATAGCGCCCTGGATGGCGAATCCAGAATTCTTAGCCGTTAGTTTAGTCAAATGAACAATGGCATCAGAAACAAAGGAATTAGCTAGCTTAAGTGTTCTAAGCTTGTCAAATATTTCAGTCAATGGAGTAGCTGTCTGAAAAGCCTCTTCCAGAGACTCAAACCAGAATGCCGCAGCAGCAGTGACAGGAGCAATGCATGCAAGGGGCTGCAGGATAAAACCTTGTTGAATAAACATTTTCTTAAGGTAACCCTCTAATTTTTTATCCATTGGATCTGAAAAAGAACAACTGTCCTCGACAGGGATAGTAGTACGCTTTGCTAAAGTAGAAACTGCTCCCTCCACCTTAGGGACCGTCTGCCATAAGTCCCGTGTAGTGGCGTCTATTGGAAACATTTTTCTAAAAATAGGAGGGGGGGAAAACGGCACACCGGGTCTATCCCACTCCTTAGTAATAATTTCTGTAAACCTTTTAGGTATTGGAAAAACATCAGTACACACCGGCACTGCAAAGTATTTATCCAGTCTACACAATTTCTCTGGCACTGCAATTGTGTCACAGTCATTCAGAGCAGCTAAAACCTCTCTAAGCAATACCCGGAGGTTCTCAAGCTTAAATTTAAAAGTAGAAATATCAGAATCAGGTTTCCCTGAGTCAGAGATGTCACCCACAGACTGAAGCTCTCCTTCCTCAGCTTCTGCATTATGTGACGCAGTATCAGACATGGGCCTTAAAGCGTCTGCATGCTCTGTATTACGCCTAACCCCAGAGCTATCTCGCTTTCCTCTGAATTCAGGCAGTCTGGCTAATACCGCTGACAGTGTATTTTCCATGATTGCCGCCATGTCCTGTAAAGTAATCGCTATGGGCGTCTTTGATGTACTTGGCGCCATTTTAGCGTGAGTCCCTTGAGCGGGAGTCAAAGGGTCTGACACGTGGGGAGAGTTAGTCGGCATAACTTCCCCCTCGTCAGAATCCTCTGGTGATAATAAAGATCAGCTTTTATCTTTAAAAGAATTGTTTAAAGTGAAATCAATACATTTAGTACACATTCTCATATGGGGTTCCACCATGGCTTTTAAACATAATGAACAAGGAGTTTCCTCAATGTCAGACATGTTTGTACAGACTAGCAATGAGACTAGCAATGAGACTAGCAAGCTTGGAAAACACTTTGAATCAAGTTAACAAGCAATATAAAAAAAGTTACTGTGCCTTTAACCCCTTAATGACCACAGCACTTTTCCATTTTCTGTCCGTTGTGGGACCAAGGCTATTTTTACATTTCTGCGGTGTTTGTGTTTAGCTGTAATTTTCCTCTTACTCATTTACTGTACCCACACATATTATATACCGTTTTTCTCGCCATTAAATGGAATTTCTAAAGAAACCATTATTTTCATCATATCTTATAATTTACTATAAAAAAAATTATATAATATGAGGAAAAAATGGAAAAAAACACACTTTTTCTAACTTTGACCCCCAAAATCTGTTACACATCTACAACCACCAAAAAACACCCATGCTAAATAGTTTCTAAATTTTGTCCTGAGTTTAGAAATACCCAATGTCTACATGTTCTTTGCTTTTTTTGTAAGTTATAGGGCCATAAATACAAGTAGCACTTTGCTATTTCCAAACCATTATTTTTCAAAATTAGCGCTAGTTACATTAGAACACTAATATCTTTCAGGAATCTCTGAATATCCATTGACATATATATATATTTTTTTAGTAGACATCCCAAAGTATTCATCTAGGCCCATTTTGGTATATTTCATCCCACCATTTCACCGCCAAATGCGATTAAATACAAAAAAATCGTTAACTTTTTTACTAATTTTTTCACAAACTTTTGGTTTCTCACAGAAATTATTTACAAACAACTTGTGCAATTATGGCTTAAATGGTTGTAAATTCTTCTCTGTGATCGCCTTTGTTCAGAAATAGCAGACATATATGGCTTTGGCGTTGCTTTTTAGTAATTAGAAGGCTGCTAAATGCCACTGCGCACTACAAGTGTATTATGTCCAGCAGTGAAGGGGTTAATTATGGAGCATGTAGGGAGCTTTTAGGGATACTTTTAGCTTTAGTGTAGTGTAGTAGACAACCCCAAGTATTGATCTAGGCCAATTTTGGTATATTTCATGCCACCATTTCACCGCCAAATGCGATCAAATTAAAAAAAAACATTACATTTTTCACAATTTTAGGTTTCTCACTGAAATCATTTACAAACAGCTTGTGCAATTATGGCACAAATGGTTGTAAATGCTTCTCTGGGATCCCCTTTGTTCAGAAATAGCAGACATATATGGCTTTGGCGTTGCTTTTTGGTAATTAGAAGGCCGCCAAATGCCGCTGCATTTCACACGTGTATTATGGCTAGCAGTGAAGGGGTTAATTATGTAGCTTGCAGGGTTAATTTTAGCTTTAGTGTAGAGCTCAGCCTCCCACCTGAAACATGAGACCCCCTGATCCCTCCCAAACAGCTCTCTTCCCTCCCCCACCCCACAATTGTCCCCGCCATCTTAAGTACTGGCAGAAACTCTGCCAGTACTAAAATAAAAGCTATATTTGGGCTTTTTTTTTTTGGCATATTTACATATGCTGCTGTGTAGGATCCCCCCTTAGCCCCCAACCTCACTGATCCCCCACCAAACAGCTCTCTAACCCTCCCCCTCTGCCTTAATGGGCGCCATCTTGGGTACTAGCAGCTGTCTGCCAGTACCCAGTTTAGTAAAAACAGAATTTATGCTTACCTGATAAATTACTTTCTCCAACGGTGTGTCCGGTCCACGGCGTCATCCATAACTTGTGGGAATATTCTCTTACCCAACAGGAAATGGCAAAGAGCACAGCAAAAGCTGTCCATATAGTCCCTCCTAGGCTCTGCCCACCCCAGTCATTCGACCGACGGACAGGAGAAAAAAAGGAGAAACCATAGGGTGCCGTGGTGACTGTAGTTAAAGAAAGAAATTTATCAAACCTGATTAAAAAACCAGGGCGGGCCGTGGACCGGACACACCGGTGGAGAAAGTAATTTATCAGGTAAGCATAAATTCTGTTTTCTCCAACATTGGTGTGTCCGGTCCACGGCGTCATCCTTACTTGTGGGAACCAATACCAAAGCTTTAGAACACGGATGAAGGGAGGGAGCCAATCAGGTTACCTAAACAGAAGGCACCCCGGCTTGCAAAACCTTTCTCCCAAAAATAGCCTCCGAAGAAGCAAAAGTATCAAATTTGTAGAATTTGGCAAACGTGTGCAGGGAAGACCAAGTCGCTGCCTTACATATCTGATCAACAGAAGCCTAGTTCTTGAAGGCCCATGTGGAAGCCACAGCCCTAGTAGAGTGAGCTGTGATTTGTTCGGGAGGCTGCCGTCCGGCAGTCTCGTAAGCCAATCGGATGATGCTTTTCAGCCAAAAGGAAAGAGAGGTAGCAGTAGCTTTTTGACCTCTCCTCTTGCCAGAATAAACGACAAACAGAGAAGACGTTTGTCTGAAATCCTTTGTTGCTTCTAAATAGAACTTTAAACCACGTACTACATCTAAATTATGTAACAAACGTTCCTTCTTTGAAATTGGATTCGGACACAAAGAAGGCACAACTATTTCCTGGTTAATATTCTTGTTGGAAACAACCTTTGGAAGGAAACCAGGCTTAGTACGCAAAACAACCTTATCTGAATGGAACACCAGATAGGGCGGATTACACTGCAGAGCAGATAACTCAGAAACTCGTCTAGCAGAAGAAATAGCAACCAAAAACAGAACTTTCCAAGATAACATTTTGATATCTATGGAATGTAGAGGTTCAAACTTGAAGAACTGAAAGAACTAAATTCAGACTCCAGGGAGGAGTCAAAGGTCTGTAAACAGGCTTGATCCTGACCAAAGCCTGAACAAAAGCTTGAACATCTGGCACAGCTGCCAGTCGTCTGTGTAACAAGACAGATAAAGCAGAAATCTGTCCTTTTAGAGAACTCGCTGATAATCCCTTATCCAAACCTTCTTGTAGAAAGGAAAGGATCCTAGGAATTTTAAACTTACTCCATGAGAATCCCTTGGATTCACACCAACAGATATATCTTTTCCATATTTTATGGTAAATTTTTCTAGTTACAGGTTTTCTGGCATGTACCAGAGTATCTATCACAGAATCCGAAAACACACGCTTAGATAAAATCAAGCGTTCAATTTCCAAGCCGTCAGCTGGAGAGAAACTAGATTTAGATGTTCGAATGGACCCTGTACTAGAAGATCCTGTCTCAAAGGTAGCCTCCATGGTGGAGCCGATGACATATTCACCAGGTCTGCATACCAAGTCCTGCGTGGCCAAGCAGGAGCTATCAAAATCACAGAGGCCCTCTCCTGTTTGATCCTGGCTACCAGCCTGGGAATGAGAGGAAACGGTGGGAACACATAAGCTAGGTTGAAGGTCCAAGGCGCTACTAATGCATCCACTAGGGTCGCCTTGGGATCCCTGGATCTGGACCCGTAGCAAGGAACCTTGAAGTTCTGACGAGACGCCATCAGATCCATGTCTGGAATGCCCCATAATTGGGTCAACTGGGCAAAAATCTCCGGGTGGAGCTCCCACTCCCCCGGATGGAATGTCTGACGACTCAGGTAATCCGCCTCCCAGTTTTCCACTCCTGGGATGTGGATCGCAGATAGGTGGCAGGAGTGATCCTCCGCCCATTTTATGATTTTGGTCACTTCTCTCATCGCCAGGGAACTCCTTGTTCCCCCCTGATGGTTGATGTAAGCAACAGTCATGTTGTCTGATTGGAATCTTATGAATCTGGCCTTTGCTAGTTGAGGCCAAGCCCTGAGAGTATTGAATATCGCTCTCAGTTCCAGAATGTTTATCGGGAGAAGAGACTCTTCCCGAGACCATAGACCCTGAGCTTTCAGGGAGTCCCAGACCGCGCCCCAGCCCACTAGACTGGCGTCGGTCGTGACGATGACCCACTCTGGTCTGCGGAAGCTCATTCCCTGGGACAGGTGATCCTGGGTTAGCCACCAACGGAGTGAGTCTCTGGTCTTCTGATCTACTTGAATCACTGGAGACAAGTCTGTATAGTCCCCATTCCACTGTTTCAGCATGCACAGTTGTAATGGTCTTAGATGAATTCGCGCAAAAGGAACTATGTCCATTGCTGCAACCATCAACCCTACTACTTCCATGCACTGAGCTATGGAAGGTCGTGGAACAGAGTGAAGAACTTGACAAGCGTTTAGAAGTTTTGACTTTCTGACATCTGTCAGGAAAATCTTCATTTCTAAAGAATCTATTATTGTCCCCAAGAAAGGAACTCTTGTCGACGGAAACAGGGAACTTTTTTCTATGTTCACCTTCCACTCGTGAGATCTGAGAAAGGCCAGAACGATGTCTGTGTGAGCCTTTGCCTTTGAAAGAGACGACGCTTGTATCAGAATGTCGTCCAAGTAAGGTGCCACTGCAATGCCCTTTGGTCTTAGAATCGCTAGAAGGGACCCGAGCACCTTTGTGAAAATCCTTGGAGCAGTGGCTAGCCCGAATGGGAAAGCCACAAACTGGTAATGTTTGTCCAGAAAGGCGAACCTTAGGAACTGATGATGATCTTTGTGGATAGGAATATGTAGATACACATCCTTTAGATCCACGGTAGTCATAAATTGACCCTCCTGGATTGTAGGTAAAATCGTTCGAATAGTTTCCATTTTGAACGATGGCACTCTGAGAAATTTGTTTAGAATTTTTAAATCCAGAATTGGTCTGAAAGTTCCCTCTTTTTTGGGAACTACAAACAGATTTGAGTAAAACCTCAGTCCTTGTTCCACAGTTGGAACTGGGTGTACTACTACGGAGACTACGGAGTCTCTCTACTGAGCGACTTTTCTAGTTCCTCGAACCAGAACCACGCTGCTTTAGTGACAGGAATAATGCACGAAATAGGTTGCAGGAGGTAACCTTGCTGTACAAAAATCTTTTTAAGCAAGCCCTCCAATTTTTTATCCATAGGATCTTTGAAAGCACAATTATCCTCGATAGGAATAGTAGTGCGCTTGGGTAGTGTAGAAACTGCCCCCTCGACCTTAGGGACTGTCTGCCATAAGTCCTTTCTGGGGTCGACCATAGGAAATAATTTCTTAAATATAGGAGGGGGGACAAAAGGTATGCCGGGCTTCTCCCACTCCTTATTCACTATGTCCGCCACCCGCTTGGGTATAGGAAAAGCATCGGGGTGCACCGGAACCTCTAGGAACTTGTCCATCTTGCACAATTTTTCTGGAATGACCAGGTTGTCACAATCATCCAGAGTAGATAGCACCTCCTTAAGCAGTGCGCGGAGATGCTCTAATTTAAATTTAAATGTCACAACATCAGGTTCTGCCTGTTGAGAAATTCTACCTGAATCAGAAATTTCCCCATCTGACAAAACCTCCCTCATGGCCCCTTCAGATTGGTGTGAGGGTATGACAGAGCAATTATCATCAGCGCCCTCCTGCTCTACAGTGTTTAAAACAGAGCAATCGCGCTTTCTTTGAAATGCAGGCATCTTGGATAAAATATTTGCTATGGAGTTATCCATTACTGCCGTCAATTGTTGCATAGTAACAAGCATTGGCGCGCTAGAAGTACTAGGGGTCTCCTGCGTGGGCAAAACTGGTGTAGACACAGAAGGAGATGATGTAGAACTAGGTCTACTCCCTTCATCTGATGAATCATCTTGGGCAACTTTACTATCTGTGGCAGTACTGTCCTTACTTTGTTTGGACGCTATGGCACAATTATCACACATATTTGAAGGGGGAGACACATTGGCTTCCATACATACAGAACATAGTCTATCTGAAGGCACAGACATGTTAAACAGGCTTAAACTTGTCAATAAAGTACAAAAACCGTTTTAAAACAAAACCGTTACTGTCTCTTTAAATTTTAAACAGGGCACACTTTTTTACTGAATATGTGAAAAACTATGAAGGAATTGTTCAATTTTAACCAAATTTTCACCACAGTGTCTTAAAGAATTCAAAGCATTGAACCCAGACCTTTAACCCTTAAAATGAGGAAACCGGAGCCGTTTATAGTTTTAACTCCTCTACAGTCCCAGCTCCAGCCTTTGCTGCGACTTTACCAAACCCAGGGGGGTATACGATACCAAATGAAGCCTTCTAGGAACTTTTTCAACTACTTCCAGACCCACACACATGCAGCTGCATGTACTGCTCTCCAAAGTAACTGCGCAGTAATGGCGCGAAAATGAGGCTCTGCCTACTACAGAGAAGGCCCTTCCTGACTGGGAAGGTGTCTAAACCAGTGCCTGATGCAAAAAAACGTTCCCCAAAGATATAAAGTGTGAATTTCAACACCAAACTGTATAAAATGCCCAAATAAAGCAATCGATCTAGCCCATAAAAATGTCTACCAGTTTTATAGCCCATATTAAGCCGTTTATTCTGTTTGAGACTAAGAAAATGGCTTACCGGTCCCCATGAGGGGATAATGACAGCCTTCCAGCATTACACAGTCTTGTTAGCAATATGGCTAGTCATACCTTAAGCAGAAAAGTCTGCCAACTGTTCCCCCCAACTGAAGTTATCTCATCTCAACAGTCCTCTGTGGGAACAGAAAACGATTTTAGTTACTGCTGCTAAAATCCTACTCCTCTCACAAACAGAACTCTTCATCCTTTTCTGTTTCAGAGTAAATAGTACATACCAGCACTATTTTAAAATAACAAACTCTTGATAGTAGAATAAAAACCTACAACTAAACACCACATACTCTTCACCATCTCCGTGGAGATGCTGCTTGTTCAGCGGCAAAGAGAATCACTGGGGTGGGCGGAGCCTAAGAGGGACAGCTTTTGCTGTGCTCTTTGCCATTTCCTGTTGGGGAAGAGAATATTCCCACAAGTTATGGATGACGCCGTGGACCGGACACACCAATGTTGGAGAAAAATGTGCCTTTTTTTTAAAAAAAAAATGCCCTTTTCTGGAGTGTAGCTTCCCCCCCCCCCCCCCCCAAGACCAACCCCCCACCCCTTCCAGATCCCTTAGCTGTTTACTTATAACTTTTAAAACTTTTTTTTTTAACTTTTAAAAGCTTTATTTTTCTGCAGTGTAGCGGTTCCCTCCCGCTCCCACCCCGTGCACGCGCCCGCCCGCCGCCCCTCGTGCACGCGCGCGCTCCCGTGCGCGCTCCCGTCTGTTCCGCCCCCGATCCCGCCCCCCCGGCACATCGATGGCCGCCCACCCGCCTCCCAGACTTGCTCCCACCCACCAACGATACCGGCCACCGATGTCCGGTGCAGAGAGGGCCACAGAGTGGCTCTCTCTGCATCGGATGGCCAAGGGGGGTTATTGCAGGATGCCTCGATATCGAGGCATCACTGCAATAACCGGAAAGGAGCTGGAAGCTAGCAGGATCGCTTCCAGCTGCTTTCCAGACCAAGGACGTACACCACACGTCCTCTGTCATTAACTGTATTTTTTTTTGAGGACGTGTGGCGTACGTCCTTGGTCATTAAGGGGTTAAGAGAAACAAATTTTGTCAAAATTTGAAAAAACAGTGAAAAAAGGCAGTTAAAAAAATGAAATTTTTACAGTGTATGTAACATTGCACCCACTTGAAAATGGATGATTAACAAAACGAAAAAGACGTTTTTAAAAAGTCACAACAACTGCCACAGCTCCACTGTGGCTTTACCTTCCTCAATACACGACTTTTGAAGCCTTTAGAGCCCTTCAGAGATGTCCTATAGCATGCAGGGGACTGCTGAGGGAAGCTGAATGTCTCTGTCTGTAATTTTAACTGCGCAAAAAAACGCTAAAATAGGCCCCTCCCACTCATACTACAACAGTGGAAAACCTCAGGAAACTGTTTCTAGGCAAAAATCAAGCCAGCCATGTGGAAAAAACTAGGCCCCAATAAGTTTATATCACCAAAGCATATATAAAAACGATTAAACATGCCAGCAAACGTTTTATATTGCCATATTATCAGAGTATATATCTCTGGTAGTAAGCCTGATACAAGATGCTATTAAATCACTGTTTTTAGGCTTAACTTACATTAATCAGGTACCAGCAGCATTTTCTAGTCCCTAGAAAAACTTAAAAAACTGCACATACCTCATTGCAGGATAACCTGCACGCCATTCTCCCTCTGAAGTTACCTCACTCCTCAGACATATGTGAGAACAGCAGTGGATCTTAGTTACTTCTGCTAAGATCATAGAAAACGCAGGCAGATTCTTCTTCTAAATGCTGCCTGAGATAAAATAGTACAACTCCGGTACCATTTAAAAATAATAAACTTTTGATTGAAGAAAAAACTAACTATATATCACCACTTTCCTCTTACTACCTCCATCTTTGTTGAGAGTTGCAAGAGAATGACTGGATATGGCAGTTAGGGGAGGAGCTATATAGAAGCTCTGCTGTGGGTGATCCTCTTGCAACTTCCTGTTGGGAAGGAGAATATCCCACAAGTAATGGATGATCCGTGGACTGGATACACCTTACAAGAGAAAAGTCCAGCACACAGGGTATATCATGCAAAGTCAAAGAGACCTGCTTCCAAGGTCAAAAGGTAATAATATCACAAACAGAAAGTAGTGACAGCATAGATATTTATTCTTGAGACAGCAGGACAAACAGCAACGTTTCGAGACTTCTGTCTCTTTGTCAGCTTGACAAAGAGACAGAAGTCTCGAAACGT